>NC_140650.1:5652854-5710854 GCF_978046115.1 Saccoglossus kowalevskii | reverse complement strand
CCCATCCCTTTTTATACCTCCATTCTGATTAGATACACATATAAAACCCATTCATTTTTATACCTCCATTCTGATTAGATACACATATAAAACCCATTCATTTTTATACCTCCATTCTGACTAGATACACGTATAAAACCCATTCATTTTTATACCTCCATTCTGACTAGATACACGTATAAAACCCATTCATTTTTATACCTCCATTCTGACTAGATACACATATAAAACCCATTCATTTTTATACCTCCATTCTGATTAGATACACGTATAAAACCCATTCATTTTTATACCTCCATTCTGACTAGATACACGTATAAAACCCATTCATTTTTATACCTCCATTCTGACTAGATACACGTATAAAACCCATTCATTTTTATACCTCCATTCTGACTAGATACACATATAAAACCCATTCATTTTTATACCTCCATTCTGACTAGATACACGTATAAAACCCATTCATTTTTATACCTCCATTCTGATTAGATACACATATAAAACCCATCCATTTTTATACCTCCATTCTGACTAGATACACATATAAAACCCATCCCTTTTTATACCTCCATTCTGACTAGATACACGTATAAAACCCATCCATTTTTATACCTCCATTCTGACTAGATACACGTATAAAACCCATTCATTTTTATACCTCCATTCTGACTAGATACACGTATAAAACCCATTCATTTTTATACCTCCATTCTGATTAGATACACATATAAAACCCATCCATTTTTATACCTCCATTCTGACTAGATACACGTATAGAACCCATTCATTTTTATACCTCCATTCTGACTAGATACACGTATAAAACCCATCCATTTTTATACCTCCATTCTGACTAGATACACGTATAAAACCCATCCATTTTTATACCTCCATTCTGACTAGATACACGTATAAAACCCATTCATTTTTATACCTCCATTCTGACTAGATACACGTATAAAACCCATTCATTTTTATACCTCCATTCTGATTAGATACACATATAAAACCCATCCATTTTTATACCTCCATTCTGACTAGATACACGTATAGAACCCATTCATTTTTATACCTCCATTCTGACTAGATACACGTATAGAACCCATTCATTTTTATACCTCCATTCTGACTAGATACACGTATAAAACCCATTCATTTTTATACCTCCATTCTGACTAGATACACGTATAAAACCCATTCATTTTTATACCTCCATTCTGACTAGATACACATATAAAACCCATCCATTTTTATACCTCCATTCTGACTAGATACACATATAAAACCCATCCATTTTTATACCTCCATTCTGACTAGATACACATATAAAACCCATTCATTTTTATACCTCCATTCTGACTAGATACACATATAAAACCCATTCATTTTTATACCTCCATTCTGACTAGATACATATATAAAACCCATCCATTTTATACCTCCATTCTGATTAGATACACATATAAAACCCATCCATTTTATACCTCCATTCTGACTAGATACACGTATAAAACCCATTCATTTTTATACCTCCATTCTGACTAGATACATATAAAACCCATCCATTTTTATACCTCCATTCTGACTAGATACACATATAAAACCCATTCATTTTTATACCTCCATTCTGACTAGATACACATATAAAACCCATTCATTTTTATACCTCCATTCTGACTAGATACACATATAAAACCCATTCATTTTTATACCTCCATTCTGACTAGATACACGTATAAAACCCATCCCTTTTTATACCTCCATTCTGACTAGATACACATATAAAACCCATTCATTTTTATACCTCCATTCTGACTAGATACACGTATAAAACCCATTCATTTTTATACCTCCATTCTGACTAGATACACATATAAAACCCATCCCTTTTTATACCTCCATTCTGACTAGATACACATATAGAACCCATTCATTTTTATACCTCCATTCTGACTAGATACACATATAAAACCCATTCATTTTTATACCTCCATTCTGACTAGATACACATATAAAACCCATCCCTTTTTATACCTCCATTCTGACTAGATACACATATAAAACCCATCCCTTTTTATACCTCCATTCTGACTAGATACACATATAGAACCCATTCATTTTTATACCTCCATTCTGACTAGATACACATATAAAACCCATCCCTTTTTATACCTCCATTCTGACTAGATACACGTATAAAACCCATTCATTTTTATACCTCCATTCTGACTAGATACACATATAAAACCCATCCCTTTTTATACCTCCATTCTGACTAGATACACATATAGAACCCATTCATTTTTATACCTCCATTCTGACTAGATACACATATAAAACCCATCCCTTTTTATACCTCCATTCTGACTAGATACACGTATAAAACCCATTCATTTTTATACCTCCATTCTGACTAGATACACGTATAAAACCCATTCATTTTTATACCTCCATTCTGACTAGATACACGTATAAAACCCATTCATTTTTATACCTCCATTCTGATTAGATACACATATAAAACCCATTCATTTTTATACCTCCATTCTGACTAGATACACGTATAAAACCCATTCATTTTTATACCTCCATTCTGACTAGATACACATATAAAACCCATTCATTTTTATACCTCCATTCTGACTAGATACACGTATAAAACCCATTCATTTTTATACCTCCATTCTGACTAGATACACATATAAAACCCATTCATTTTTATACCTCCATTCTGACTAGATACACATATAAAACCCATTCATTTTTATACCTCCATTCTGACTAGATACACATATAAAACCCATCCCTTTTTATACCTCCATTCTGACTAGATACATATAAAACCCATTCATTTTTATACCTCCATTCTGATTAGATACACATATAAAACCCATTCATTTTTATACCTCCATTCTGATTAGATACACATATAAAACCCCATTCATTTTTATACCTCCATTCTGATTAGATACACATATAAAACCCATTCATTTTTATACCTCCATTCTGATTAGATACACATATAAAACCCATTCATTTTTATACCTCCATTCTGATTAGATACACATATAAAACCCATTCATTTTTATACCTCCATTCTGACTAGATACACATATAAAACCCATTCATTTTTATACCTCCATTCTGACTAGATACACATATAAAACCCATCCCTTTTTATACCTCCATTCTGACTAGATACACGTATAGAACCCATTCATTTTTATACCTCCATTCTGACTAGATACACATATAAAACCCATCCCTTTTTATACCTCCATTCTGACTAGATACACGTATAGAACCCATTCATTTTTATACCTCCATTCTGACTAGATACACGTATAAAACCCATTCATTTTTATACCTCCATTCTGACTAGATACACATATAAAACCCATTCATTTTTATACCTCCATTCTGACTAGATACATATAAAACCCATCCCTTTTTATACCTCCATTCTGATTAGATACACGTATAAAACCCATTCATTTTTATACCTCCATTCTGACTAGATACACATATAAAACCCATTCATTTTTATACCTCCATTCTGACTAGATACACATATAAAACCCATTCATTTTTATACCTCCATTCTGACTAGATACACATATAAAACCCATCCCTTTTTATACCTCCATTCTGACTAGATACACGTATAGAACCCATTCATTTTTATACCTCCATTCTGACTAGATACACATATAAAACCCATTCATTTTTATACCTCCATTCTGACTAGATACACATATAAAACCCATCCCTTTTTATACCTCCATTCTGACTAGATACACGTATAGAACCCATTCATTTTTATACCTCCATTCTGACTAGATACACATATAAAACCCATTCATTTTTATACCTCCATTCTGACTAGATACACATATAAAACCCATTCATTTTTATACCTCCATTCTGACTAGATACACGTATAGAACCCATCCATTTTTATACCTCCATTCTGATTAGATACACGTATAGAACCCATTCATTTTTATACCTCCATTCTGACTAGATACACGTATAAAACCCATTCATTTTTATACCTCCATTCTGATTAGATACACATATAAAACCCATCCATTTTTATACCTCCATTCTGACTAGATACACGTATAAAACCCATCCATTTTTATACCTCCATTCTGACTAGATACACGTATAAAACCCATTCATTTTTATACCTCCATTCTGACTAGATACACGTATAAAACCCATCCATTTTTATACCTCCATTCTGACTAGATACATATAAAACCCATTCATTTTTATACCTCCATTCTGACTAGATACACGTATAAAACCCATTCATTTTTATACCTCCATTCTGACTAGATACACATATAAAACCCATCCATTTTTATACCTCCATTCTGATTAGATACACATATAAAACCCATTCATTTTTATACCTCCATTCTGACTAGATACACGTATAAAACCCATTCATTTTTATACCTCCATTCTGACTAGATACACGTATAGAACCCATCCATTTTTATACCTCCATTCTGACTAGATACACGTATAAAACCCATTCATTTTTATACCTCCATTCTGACTAGATACACGTATAAAACCCATTCATTTTTATACCTCCATTCTGACTAGATACACATATAAAACCCATTCATTTTTATACCTCCATTCTGACTAGATACACGTATAAAACCCATTCATTTTTATACCTCCATTCTGACTAGATACACGTATAAAACCCATTCATTTTTATACCTCCATTCTGATTAGATACACATATAAAACCCATTCATTTTTATACCTCCATTCTGACTAGATACACATATAAAACCCATTCATTTTTATACCTCCATTCTGACTAGATACACGTATAAAACCCATCCATTTTTATACCTCCATTCTGACTAGATACACATATAAAACCCATCCATTTTTATACCTCCATTCTGACTAGATACACATATAAAACCCATTCATTTTTATACCTCCATTCTGATTAGATACACGTATAAAACCCATTCATTTTTATACCTCCATTCTGACTAGATACACGTATAAAACCCATTCATTTTTATACCTCCATTCTGATTAGATACACATATAAAACCCATCCATTTTTATACCTCCATTCTGACTAGATACACATATAAAACCCATTCATTTTTATACCTCCATTCTGACTAGATACACATATAAAACCCATTCATTTTTATACCTCCATTCTGACTAGATACACATATAAAACCCATTCATTTTTATACCTCCATTCTGACTAGATACACATATAAAACCCATTCATTTTTATACCTCCATTCTGACTAGATACACATATAAAACCCATTCATTTTTATACCTCCATTCTGACTAGATACACATATAAAACCCATTCATTTTTATACCTCCATTCTGACTAGATACACGTATAAAACCCATTCATTTTTATACCTCCATTCTGATTAGATACACATATAAAACCCATTCATTTTTATACCTCCATTCTGACTAGATACACATATAAAACCCATTCATTTTTATACCTCCATTCTGACTAGATACACATATAAAACCCATCCCTTTTTATACCTCCATTCTGACTAGATATACGTATAAAACCCATTCATTTTTATACCTCCATTCTGACTAGATACACATATAAAACCCATTCATTTTTATACCTCCATTCTGACTAGATACACGTATAAAACCCATTCATTTTTATACCTCCATTCTGACTAGATACACATATAAAACCCATTCATTTTTATACCTCCATTCTGACTAGATACACGTATAAAACCCATTCATTTTTATACCTCCATTCTGACTAGATACACGTATAAAACCCATTCATTTTTATACCTCCATTCTGATTAGATACACATATAAAACCCATTCATTTTTATACCTCCATTCTGACTAGATACACATATAAAACCCATTCATTTTTATACCTCCATTCTGACTAGATACACATATAAAACCCATTCATTTTTATACCTCCATTCTGACTAGATACACATATAAAACCCATTCATTTTTATACCTCCATTCTGACTAGATACACGTATAAAACCCATTCATTTTTATACCTCCATTCTGACTAGATACACATATAAAACCCATTCATTTTTATACCTCCATTCTGACTAGATACACGTATAAAACCCATTCATTTTTATACCTCCATTCTGACTAGATACACGTATAAAACCCATTCATTTTTATACCTCCATTCTGACTAGATACACGTATAAAACCCATTCATTTTTATACCTCCATTCTGATTAGATACACGTATAAAACCCATCCATTTTTATACCTCCATTCTGACTAGATACACATATAAAACCCATTCATTTTTATACCTCCATTCTGACTAGATACACGTATAAAACCCATTCATTTTTATACCTCCATTCTGACTAGATACACGTATAAAACCCATTCATTTTTATACCTCCATTCTGACTAGATACACATATAAAACCCATTCATTTTTATACCTCCATTCTGATTAGATACACATATAAAACCCATTCATTTTTATACCTCCATTCTGACTAGATACACATATAAAACCCATTCATTTTTATACCTCCATTCTGACTAGATACACATATAAAACCCATTCATTTTTATACCTCCATTCTGACTAGATACACATATAAAACCCATTCATTTTTATACCTCCATTCTGACTAGATACACGTATAAAACCCATCCATTTTTATACCTCCATTCTGACTAGATACATATATAAAACCCATCCCTTTTTATACCTCCATTCTGATTAGATACACGTATAAAACCCATTCATTTTTATACCTCCATTCTGACTAGATACACATATAAAACCCATTCATTTTTATACCTCCATTCTGACTAGATACACATATAAAACCCATTCATTTTTATACCTCCATTCTGACTAGATACACGTATAAAACCCATTCATTTTTATACCTCCATTCTGACTAGATACACATATAAAACCCATTCATTTTTATACCTCCATTCTGACTAGATACACATATAAAACCCATTCATTTTTATACCTCCATTCTGACTAGATACACATATAAAACCCATTCATTTTTATACCTCCATTCTGACTAGATACACGTATAAAACCCATTCATTTTTATACCTCCATTCTGACTAGATACACATATAAAACCCATCCATTTTTATACCTCCATTCTGACTAGATACACATATAAAACCCATTCATTTTTATACCTCCATTCTGACTAGATACACGTATAAAACCCATCCCTTTTTATACCTCCATTCTGACTAGATACACATATAAAACCCATTCATTTTTATACCTCCATTCTGACTAGATACACATATAAAACCCATTCATTTTTATACCTCCATTCTGACTAGATACACGTATAAAACCCATTCATTTTTATACCTCCATTCTGACTAGATACACATATAAAACCCATTCATTTTTATACCTCCATTCTGACTAGATACACGTATAAAACCCATCCCTTTTTATACCTCCATTCTGACTAGATACACGTATAGAACCCATTCATTTTTATACCTCCATTCTGACTAGATACACGTATAAAACCCATTCATTTTTATACCTCCATTCTGACTAGATACACATATAAAACCCATCCCTTTTTATACCTCCATTCTGACTAGATACACGTATAGAACCCATTCATTTTTATACCTCCATTCTGACTAGATACACGTATAAAACCCATTCATTTTTATACCTCCATTCTGATTAGATACACATATAAAACCCATCCATTTTTATACCTCCATTCTGACTAGATACACGTATAAAACCCATTCATTTTTATACCTCCATTCTGACTAGATACACATATAAAACCCATCCCTTTTTATACCTCCATTCTGACTAGATACACGTATAGAACCCATTCATTTTTATACCTCCATTCTGACTAGATACACGTATAAAACCCATCCCTTTTTATACCTCCATTCTGACTAGATACACATATAAAACCCATTCATTTTTATACCTCCATTCTGACTAGATACACATATAAAACCCATCCCTTTTTATACCTCCATTCTGACTAGATACACGTATAGAACCCATTCATTTTTATACCTCCATTCTGACTAGATACACATATAAAACCCATTCATTTTTATACCTCCATTCTGACTAGATACACGTATAGAACCCATTCATTTTTATACCTCCATTCTGACTAGATACACGTATAAAACCCATTCATTTTTATACCTCCATTCTGACTAGATACACGTATAGAACCCATCCATTTTTATACCTCCATTCTGACTAGATACACGTATAAAACCCATCCCTTTTTATACCTCCATTCTGACTAGATACACGTATAAAACCCATTCATTTTTATACCTCCATTCTGACTAGATACACGTATAGAACCCATTCATTTTTATACCTCCATTCTGACTAGATACACGTATAAAACCCATCCCTTTTTATACCTCCATTCTGATTAGATACACATATAAAACCCATTCATTTTTATACCTCCATTCTGACTAGATACACATATAAAACCCATTCATTTTTATACCTCCATTCTGATTAGATACACATATAAAACCCATCCATTTTTATACCTCCATTCTGACTAGATACACATATAAAACCCATTCATTTTTATACCTCCATTCTGACTAGATACACATATAAAACCCATTCATTTTTATACCTCCATTCTGACTAGATACATATAAAACCCATTCATTTTTATACCTCCATTCTGACTAGATACACATATAAAACCCATCCCTTTTTATACCTCCATTCTGACTAGATACACGTATAGAACCCATTCATTTTTATACCTCCATTCTGACTAGATACACGTATAAAACCCATCCATTTTTATACCTCCATTCTGACTAGATACACGTATAAAACCCATCCATTTTTATACCTCCATTCTGACTAAATACACATATAAAACCCATTCATTTTTATACCTCCATTCTGATTAGATACACATATAAAACCCATCCCTTTTTATACCTCCATTCTGACTAGATACACATATAAAACCCATTCATTTTTATACCTCCATTCTGACTAGATACACGTATAAAACCCATTCATTTTTATACCTCCATTCTGACTAGATACACATATAAAACCCATCCCTTTTTATACCTCCATTCTGACTAGATACACGTATAGAACCCATTCATTTTTATACCTCCATTCTGACTAGATACACGTATAAAACCCATCCATTTTTATACCTCCATTCTGACTAGATACACGTATAAAACCCATCCATTTTTATACCTCCATTCTGACTAAATACACATATAAAACCCATTCATTTTTATACCTCCATTCTGACTAGATACACATATAAAACCCATTCATTTTTATACCTCCATTCTGACTAGATACACGTATAAAACCCATTCATTTTTATACCTCCATTCTGACTAGATACACATATAAAACCCATTCATTTTTATACCTCCATTCTGACTAGATACACATATAAAACCCATCCCTTTTTATACCTCCATTCTGACTAGATACACATATAAAACCCATTCATTTTTATACCTCCATTCTGACTAGATACACATATAAAACCCATCCCTTTTTATACCTCCATTCTGACTAGATACACGTATAGAACCCATTCATTTTTATACCTCCATTCTGACTAGATACACGTATAAAACCCATTCATTTTTATACCTCCATTCTGACTAGATACACGTATAAAACCCATTCATTTTTATACCTCCATTCTGACTAGATACACGTATAAAACCCATCCATTTTTATACCTCCATTCTGACTAGATACACATATAAAACCCATTCATTTTTATACCTCCATTCTGACTAGATACACGTATAAAACCCATCCATTTTTATACCTCCATTCTGACTAGATACACATATAAAACCCATTCATTTTTATACCTCCATTCTGACTAGATACACGTATAGAACCCATTCATTTTTATACCTCCATTCTGACTAGATACACATATAAAACCCATCCCTTTTTATACCTCCATTCTGATTAGATACACGTATAAAACCCATTCATTTTTATACCTCCATTCTGACTAGATACACGTATAAAACCCATTCATTTTTATACCTCCATTCTGACTAGATACACGTATAAAACCCATTCATTTTTATACCTCCATTCTGACTAGATACACGTATAAAACCCATCCATTTTTATACCTCCATTCTGACTAGATACACATATAAAACCCATTCATTTTTATACCTCCATTCTGATTAGATACACATATAAAACCCATTCATTTTTATACCTCCATTCTGACTAGATACACGTATAAAACCCATCCATTTTTATACCTCCATTCTGACTCGATACATATAAAACCCATTCATTTTTATACCTCCATTCTGACTAGATACACGTATAAAACCCATTCATTTTTATACCTCCATTCTGACTAGATACACGTATAAAACCCATTCATTTTTATACCTCCATTCTGATTAGATACACATATAAAACCCATTCATTTTTATACCTCCATTCTGACTAGATACACATATAAAACCCATTCATTTTTATACCTCCATTCTGACTAGATACACGTATAAAACCCATCCATTTTTATACCTCCATTCTGACTAGATACACGTATAGAACCCATTCATTTTTATACCTCCATTCTGACTAGATACACGTATAGAACCCATCCATTTTTATACCTCCATTCTGACTAGATACACATATAAAACCCATTCATTTTTATACCTCCATTCTGACTAGATACACGTATAGAACCCATCCATTTTTATACCTCCATTCTGACTAGATACACATATAAAACCCATTCATTTTTATACCTCCATTCTGACTAGATACACGTATAGAACCCATCCATTTTTATACCTCCATTCTGACTAGATACACGTATAAAACCCATCCATTTTTATACCTCCATTCTGACTAGATACACGTATAAAACCCATTCATTTTTATACCTCCATTCTGACTAGATACACGTATAAAACCCATTCATTTTTATACCTCCATTCTGACTAGATACACGTATAAAACCCATTCATTTTTATACCTCCATTCTGACTAGATACACGTATAAAACCCATTCATTTTTATACCTCCATTCTGACTAGATACACATATAAAACCCATTCATTTTTATACCTCCATTCTGACTAGATACACATATAAAACCCATTCATTTTTATACCTCCATTCTGACTAGATACACATATAAAACCCATCCATTTTTATACCTCCATTCTGACTAGATACACGTATAAAACCCATTCATTTTTATACCTCCATTCTGACTAGATACACGTATAGAACCCATTCATTTTTATACCTCCATTCTGACTAGATACACGTATAAAACCCATTCATTTTTATACCTCCATTCTGACTAGATACACATATAAAACCCATTCATTTTTATACCTCCATTCTGACTAGATACACATATAAAACCCATTCATTTTTATACCTCCATTCTGACTAGATACACATATAAAACCCATTCATTTTTATACCTCCATTCTGACTAAATACACATATAAAACCCATTCATTTTTATACCTCCATTCTGACTAGATACACATATAAAACCCATTCATTTTTATACCTCCATTCTGACTAGATACACGTATAAAACCCATTCATTTTTATACCTCCATTCTGACTAGATACACGTATAAAACCCATCCATTTTTATACCTCCATTCTGACTAGATACATATATAAAACCCATCCCTTTTTATACCTCCATTCTGATTAGATACACATATAAAACCCATTCATTTTTATACCTCCATTCTGACTAGATACACATATAAAACCCATTCATTTTTATACCTCCATTCTGACTAGATACACATATAAAACCCATTCATTTTTATACCTCCATTCTGACTAGATACACATATAAAACCCATTCATTTTTATACCTCCATTCTGACTAGATACACATATAAAACCCATTCATTTTTATACCTCCATTCTGACTAGATACACATATAAAACCCATTCATTTTTATACCTCCATTCTGATTAGATACACATATAAAACCCATTCATTTTTATACCTCCATTCTGACTAGATACACATATAAAACCCATTCATTTTTATACCTCCATTCTGACTAGATACACATATAAAACCCATTCATTTTTATACCTCCATTCTGACTAGATACACGTATAAAACCCATTCATTTTTATACCTCCATTCTGACTAGATACACGTATAAAACCCATTCATTTTTATACCTCCATTCTGACTAGATACACATATAAAACCCATCCCTTTTTATACCTCCATTCTGACTAGATACACGTATAGAACCCATTCATTTTTATACCTCCATTCTGACTAGATACACGTATAAAACCCATTCATTTTTATACCTCCATTCTGACTAGATACACGTATAAAACCCATTCATTTTTATACCTCCATTCTGACTAGATACACGTATAAAACCCATTCATTTTTATACCTCCATTCTGACTAGATACACATATAAAACCCATCCCTTTTTATACCTCCATTCTGACTAGATACACGTATAGAACCCATTCATTTTTATACCTCCATTCTGACTAGATACACGTATAAAACCCATTCATTTTTATACCTCCATTCTGACTAGATACACGTATAAAACCCATTCATTTTTATACCTCCATTCTGACTAGATACACATATAAAACCCATCCCTTTTTATACCTCCATTCTGACTAGATACACGTATAGAACCCATTCATTTTTATACCTCCATTCTGACTAGATACACGTATAAAACCCATTCATTTTTATACCTCCATTCTGACTAGATACACGTATAAAACCCATTCATTTTTATACCTCCATTCTGACTAGATACACATATAAAACCCATCCCTTTTTATACCTCCATTCTGACTAGATACACGTATAGAACCCATTCATTTTTATACCTCCATTCTGACTAGATACACGTATAAAACCCATTCATTTTTATACCTCCATTCTGACTAGATACACATATAAAACCCATTCATTTTTATACCTCCATTCTGACTAGATACACGTATAAAACCCATCCCTTTTTATACCTCCATTCTGACTAGATACACATATAAAACCCATCCCTTTTTATACCTCCATTCTGACTAGATACACGTATAGAACCCATTCATTTTTATACCTCCATTCTGACTAGATACACGTATAAAACCCATTCATTTTTATACCTCCATTCTGACTAGATACACATATAAAACCCATTCATTTTTATACCTCCATTCTGACTAGATACACGTATAAAACCCATTCATTTTTATACCTCCATTCTGACTAGATACACATATAAAACCCATTCATTTTTATACCTCCATTCTGACTAGATACACGTATAAAACCCATCCCTTTTTATACCTCCATTCTGACTAGATACACATATAAAACCCATCCCTTTTTATACCTCCATTCTGACTAGATACACATATAAAACCCATTCATTTTTATACCTCCATTCTGACTAGATACACGTATAAAACCCATTCATTTTTATACCTCCATTCTGATTAGATACACATATAAAACCCATTCATTTTTATACCTCCATTCTGACTAGATACACGTATAAAACCCATTCATTTTTATACCTCCATTCTGACTAGATACACATATAAAACCCATCCCTTTTTATACCTCCATTCTGATTAGATACACATATAAAACCCATTCATTTTTATACCTCCATTCTGACTAGATACACGTATAAAACCCATTCATTTTTATACCTCCATTCTGACTAGATACACATATAAAACCCATCCCTTTTTATACCTCCATTCTGATTAGATACACATATAAAACCCATTCATTTTTATACCTCCATTCTGACTAGATACACGTATAAAACCCATTCATTTTTATACCTCCATTCTGATTAGATACACATATAAAACCCATTCATTTTTATACCTCCATTCTGACTAGATACACATATAAAACCCATTCATTTTTATACCTCCATTCTGACTAGATACACATATAAAACCCATCCCTTTTTATACCTCCATTCTGACTAGATACACGTATAGAACCCATTCATTTTTATACCTCCATTCTGACTAGATACACATATAAAACCCATTCATTTTTATACCTCCATTCTGACTAGATACACATATAAAACCCATTCATTTTTATACCTCCATTCTGACTAGATACACGTATAAAACCCATTCATTTTTATACCTCCATTCTGATTAGATACACGTATAAAACCCATCCATTTTTATACCTCCATTCTGACTAGATACACGTATAAAACCCATTCATTTTTATACCTCCATTCTGACTAGATACACGTATAAAACCCATTCATTTTTATACCTCCATTCTGATTAGATACACATATAAAACCCATTCATTTTTATACCTCCATTCTGACTAGATACACATATAAAACCCATTCATTTTTATACCTCCATTCTGACTAGATACACGTATAGAACCCATTCATTTTTATACCTCCATTCTGATTAGATACACATATAAAACCCATCCATTTTTATACCTCCATTCTGACTAGATACACATATAAAACCCATTCATTTTTATACCTCCATTCTGACTAGATACACGTATAGAACCCATTCATTTTTATACCTCCATTCTGACTAGATACACGTATAAAACCCATTCATTTTTATACCTCCATTCTGACTAGATACACATATAAAACCCATCCCTTTTTATACCTCCATTCTGATTAGATACACATATAAAACCCATTCATTTTTATACCTCCATTCTGACTAGATACACGTATAAAACCCATTCATTTTTATACCTCCATTCTGACTAGATACACGTATAAAACCCATTCATTTTTATACCTCCATTCTGACTAGATACACGTATAAAACCCATTCATTTTTATACCTCCATTCTGACTAGATACACATATAAAACCCATCCATTTTTATACCTCCATTCTGATTAGATACACATATAAAACCCATTCATTTTTATACCTCCATTCTGACTAGATACACATATAAAACCCATCCCTTTTTATACCTCCATTCTGATTAGATACACATATAAAACCCATTCATTTTTATACCTCCATTCTGATTAGATACACGTATAAAACCCATTCATTTTTATACCTCCATTCTGACTAGATACACGTATAAAACCCATCCCTTTTTATACCTCCATTCTGACTAGATACACGTATAAAACCCATTCATTTTTATACCTCCATTCTGACTAGATACACATATAAAACCCATCCCTTTTTATACCTCCATTCTGATTAGATACACATATAAAACCCATTCATTTTTATACCTCCATTCTGACTAGATACACGTATAAAACCCATTCATTTTTATACCTCCATTCTGACTAGATACACATATAAAACCCATCCCTTTTTATACCTCCATTCTGACTAGATACACATATAAAACCCATTCATTTTTATACCTCCATTCTGACTAGATACACATATAAAACCCATCCCTTTTTATACCTCCATTCTGACTAGATACACATATAAAACCCATTCATTTTTATACCTCCATTCTGACTAGATACACGTATAAAACCCATCCCTTTTTATACCTCCATTCTGACTAGATACACATATAAAACCCATCCATTTTTATACCTCCATTCTGATTAGATACACATATAAAACCCATTCATTTTTATACCTCCATTCTGACTAGATACACATATAAAACCCATTCATTTTTATACCTCCATTCTGACTAGATACACATATAAAACCCATTCATTTTTATACCTCCATTCTGACTAGATACACGTATAAAACCCATCCCTTTTTATACCTCCATTCTGACTAGATACACATATAAAACCCATCCATTTTTATACCTCCATTCTGATTAGATACACGTATAAAACCCATTCATTTTTATACCTCCATTCTGACTAGATACACGTATAAAACCCATTCATTTTTATACCTCCATTCTGACTAGATACACATATAAAACCCATTCATTTTTATACCTCCATTCTGACTAGATACACGTATAAAACCCATTCATTTTTATACCTCCATTCTGATTAGATACACGTATAAAACCCATTCATTTTTATACCTCCATTCTGACTAGATACACATATAAAACCCATTCATTTTTATACCTCCATTCTGACTAGATACACGTATAAAACCCATTCATTTTTATACCTCCATTCTGACTAGATACACGTATAAAACCCATTCATTTTTATACCTCCATTCTGATTAGATACACGTATAAAACCCATTCATTTTTATACCTCCATTCTGACTAGATACACATATAAAACCCATCCATTTTTATACCTCCATTCTGACTAGATACACATATAAAACCCATCCATTTTTATACCTCCATTCTGACTAGATACACGTATAGAACCCATTCATTTTTATACCTCCATTCTGACTAGATACACATATAAAACCCATTCATTTTTATACCTCCATTCTGATTAGATACACATATAAAACCCATTCATTTTTATACCTCCATTCTGACTAGATACACATATAAAACCCATTCATTTTTATACCTCCATTCTGACTAGATACACATATAAAACCCATCCCTTTTTATACCTCCATTCTGACTAGATACACATATAAAACCCATCCCTTTTTATACCTCCATTCTGATTAGATACACATATAAAACCCATTCATTTTTATACCTCCATTCTGACTAGATACACGTATAAAACCCATTCATTTTTATACCTCCATTCTGACTAGATACATATAAAACCCATCCCTTTTTATACCTCCATTCTGACTAGATACACGTATAAAACCCATCCCTTTTTATACCTCCATTCTGATTAGATACACATATAAAACCCATTCATTTTTATACCTCCATTCTGATTAGATACACATATAAAACCCATTCATTTTTATACCTCCATTCTGACTAGATACACGTATAAAACCCATCCATTTTTATACCTCCATTCTGACTAGATACACATATAAAACCCATTCATTTTTATACCTCCATTCTGACTAGATACACGTATAAAACCCATCCCTTTTTATACCTCCATTCTGACTAGATACACGTATAAAACCCATTCATTTTTATACCTCCATTCTGACTAGATACACGTATAAAACCCATCCATTTTTATACCTCCATTCTGACTAGATACACGTATAAAACCCATCCCTTTTTATACCTCCATTCTGACTAGATACACGTATAAAACCCATCCATTTTTATACCTCCATTCTGACTAGATACACGTATAAAACCCATTCATTTTTATACCTCCATTCTGATTAGATACACATATAAAACCCATTCATTTTTATACCTCCATTCTGACTAGATACACGTATAAAACCCATTCATTTTTATACCTCCATTCTGATTAGATACACATATAAAACCCATCCATTTTTATACCTCCATTCTGACTAGATACACGTATAAAACCCATTCATTTTTATACCTCCATTCTGACTAGATACACGTATAAAACCCATCCATTTTTATACCTCCATTCTGACTAGATACACATATAAAACCCATCCATTTTTATACCTCCATTCTGACTAGATACACATATAAAACCCATTCATTTTTATACCTCCATTCTGACTAGATACACATATAAAACCCATTCATTTTTATACCTCCATTCTGACTAGATACACATATAAAACCCATTCATTTTTATACCTCCATTCTGACTAGATACACATATAAAACCCATCCCTTTTTATACCTCCATTCTGATTAGATACACGTATAAAACCCATTCATTTTTATACCTCCATTCTGACTAGATACACATATAAAACCCATTCATTTTTATACCTCCATTCTGACTAGATACACATATAAAACCCATTCATTTTTATACCTCCATTCTGACTAGATACACGTATAAAACCCATTCATTTTTATACCTCCATTCTGATTAGATACACATATAAAACCCATCCATTTTTATACCTCCATTCTGACTAGATACACGTATAAAACCCATTCATTTTTATACCTCCATTCTGACTAGATACACGTATAAAACCCATCCATTTTTATACCTCCATTCTGACTAGATACACATATAAAACCCATCCATTTTTATACCTCCATTCTGACTAGATACACATATAAAACCCATTCATTTTTATACCTCCATTCTGACTAGATACACATATAAAACCCATTCATTTTTATACCTCCATTCTGACTAGATACACATATAAAACCCATTCATTTTTATACCTCCATTCTGACTAGATACACATATAAAACCCATCCCTTTTTATACCTCCATTCTGATTAGATACACGTATAAAACCCATTCATTTTTATACCTCCATTCTGACTAGATACACATATAAAACCCATTCATTTTTATACCTCCATTCTGACTAGATACACATATAAAACCCATCCCTTTTTATACCTCCATTCTGATTAGATACACGTATAGAACCCATTCATTTTTATACCTCCATTCTGATTAGATACACATATAAAACCCATTCATTTTTATACCTCCATTCTGACTAGATACACATATAAAACCCATCCCTTTTTATACCTCCATTCTGATTAGATACACGTATAAAACCCATTCATTTTTATACCTCCATTCTGACTAGATACACATATAAAACCCATCCCTTTTTATACCTCCATTCTGACTAGATACACGTATAAAACCCATTCATTTTTATACCTCCATTCTGACTAGATACACGTATAAAACCCATCCATTTTTATACCTCCATTCTGACTAGATACACGTATAAAACCCATTCATTTTTATACCTCCATTCTGATTAGATACACATATAAAACCCATTCATTTTTATACCTCCATTCTGACTAGATACACGTATAAAACCCATCCATTTTTATACCTCCATTCTGACTAGATACACGTATAAAACCCATTCATTTTTATACCTCCATTCTGACTAGATACACGTATAAAACCCATCCATTTTTATACCTCCATTCTGACTAGATACACGTATAAAACCCATTCATTTTTATACCTCCATTCTGACTAGATACACGTATAAAACCCATTCATTTTTATACCTCCATTCTGACTAGATACACATATAAAACCCATTCATTTTTATACCTCCATTCTGACTAGATACACATATAAAACCCATTCATTTTTATACCTCCATTCTGACTAGATACACGTATAAAACCCATTCATTTTTATACCTCCATTCTGACTAGATACACATATAAAACCCATTCATTTTTATACCTCCATTCTGACTAGATACACATATAAAACCCATTCATTTTTATACCTCCATTCTGACTAGATACACATATAAAACCCATTCATTTTTATACCTCCATTCTGACTAGATACACGTATAAAACCCATTCATTTTTATACCTCCATTCTGACTAGATACACGTATAAAACCCATTCATTTTTATACCTCCATTCTGACTAGATACACATATAAAACCCATTCATTTTTATACCTCCATTCTGACTAGATACACATATAAAACCCATTCATTTTTATACCTCCATTCTGATTAGATACACGTATAAAACCCATTCATTTTTATACCTCCATTCTGACTAGATACACGTATAAAACCCATCCATTTTTATACCTCCATTCTGACTAGATACACGTATAAAACCCATTCATTTTTATACCTCCATTCTGATTAGATACACATATAAAACCCATTCATTTTTATACCTCCATTCTGACTAGATACACATATAAAACCCATTCATTTTTATACCTCCATTCTGATTAGATACACATATAAAACCCATTCATTTTTATACCTCCATTCTGACTAGATACACGTATAAAACCCATCCATTTTTATACCTCCATTCTGACTAGATACACGTATAAAACCCATCCATTTTTATACCTCCATTCTGACTAGATACACGTATAAAACCCATTCATTTTTATACCTCCATTCTGACTAGATACACGTATAAAACCCATTCATTTTTATACCTCCATTCTGACTAGATACACGTATAAAACCCATCCCTTTTTATACCTCCATTCTGACTAGATACACATATAAAACCCATTCATTTTTATACCTCCATTCTGATTAGATACACATATAAAACCCATTCATTTTTATACCTCCATTCTGACTAGATACACATATAAAACCCATCCATTTTTATACCTCCATTCTGACTAGATACACGTATAAAACCCATTCATTTTTATACCTCCATTCTGACTAGATACACATATAAAACCCATTCATTTTTATACCTCCATTCTGACTAGATACACGTATAAAACCCATCCATTTTTATACCTCCATTCTGACTAGATACACGTATAAAACCCATTCATTTTTATACCTCCATTCTGACTAGATACACGTATAAAACCCATCCATTTTTATACCTCCATTCTGATTAGATACACATATAAAACCCATTCATTTTTATACCTCCATTCTGACTAGATACACATATAAAACCCATTCATTTTTATACCTCCATTCTGACTAGATACACGTATAAAACCCATTCATTTTTATACCTCCATTCTGACTAGATACACATATAAAACCCATCCATTTTTATACCTCCATTCTGATTAGATACACATATAAAACCCATTCATTTTTATACCTCCATTCTGACTAGATACACATATAAAACCCATTCATTTTTATACCTCCATTCTGACTAGATACACGTATAAAACCCATTCATTTTTATACCTCCATTCTGATTAGATACACATATAAAACCCATTCATTTTTATACCTCCATTCTGATTAGATACACGTATAAAACCCATTCATTTTTATACCTCCATTCTGACTAGATACACATATAAAACCCATCCCTTTTTATACCTCCATTCTGACTAGATACACGTATAAAACCCATTCATTTTTATACCTCCATTCTGACTAGATACACGTATAAAACCCATTCATTTTTATACCTCCATTCTGATTAGATACACATATAAAACCCATTCATTTTTATACCTCCATTCTGATTAGATACACGTATAAAACCCATTCATTTTTATACCTCCATTCTGACTAGATACACATATAAAACCCATTCATTTTTATACCTCCATTCTGACTAGATACACGTATAAAACCCATCCATTTTTATACCTCCATTCTGACTAGATACACGTATAAAACCCATTCATTTTTATACCTCCATTCTGACTAGATACACGTATAAAACCCATCCCTTTTTATACCTCCATTCTGACTAGATACACGTATAAAACCCATTCATTTTTATACCTCCATTCTGACTAGATACACGTATAAAACCCATTCATTTTTATACCTCCATTCTGATTAGATACACATATAAAACCCATTCATTTTTATACCTCCATTCTGACTAGATACACGTATAAAACCCATCCATTTTTATACCTCCATTCTGACTAGATACACGTATAAAACCCATTCATTTTTATACCTCCATTCTGACTAGATACACGTATAAAACCCATCCATTTTTATACCTCCATTCTGACTAGATACACGTATAAAACCCATTCATTTTTATACCTCCATTCTGATTAGATACACATATAAAACCCATTCATTTTTATACCTCCATTCTGATTAGATACACGTATAAAACCCATTCATTTTTATACCTCCATTCTGACTAGATACACATATAAAACCCATTCATTTTTATACCTCCATTCTGACTAGATACACATATAAAACCCATTCATTTTTATACCTCCATTCTGACTAGATACACATATAAAACCCATTCATTTTTATACCTCCATTCTGATTAGATACACATATAAAACCCATCCCTTTTTATACCTCCATTCTGACTAGATACACGTATAAAACCCATTCATTTTTATACCTCCATTCTGACTAGATACACGTATAAAACCCATTCATTTTTATACCTCCATTCTGACTAGATACACATATAAAACCCATTCATTTTTATACCTCCATTCTGACTAGATACACATATAAAACCCATTCATTTTTATACCTCCATTCTGATTAGATACACGTATAAAACCCATTCATTTTTATACCTCCATTCTGACTAGATACACGTATAAAACCCATTCATTTTTATACCTCCATTCTGACTAGATACACATATAAAACCCATTCATTTTTATACCTCCATTCTGACTAGATACACGTATAAAACCCATTCATTTTTATACCTCCATTCTGACTAGATACACATATAAAACCCATTCATTTTTATACCTCCATTCTGACTAGATACACGTATAAAACCCATTCATTTTTATACCTCCATTCTGACTAGATACACGTATAAAACCCATTCATTTTTATACCTCCATTCTGACTAGATACACATATAAAACCCATTCATTTTTATACCTCCATTCTGACTAGATACACGTATAAAACCCATTCATTTTTATACCTCCATTCTGACTAGATACACATATAAAACCCATTCATTTTTATACCTCCATTCTGACTAGATACACGTATAAAACCCATTCATTTTTATACCTCCATTCTGACTAGATACACATATAAAACCCATTCATTTTTATACCTCCATTCTGACTAGATACACATATAAAACCCATTCATTTTTATACCTCCATTCTGACTAGATACACATATAAAACCCATTCATTTTTATACCTCCATTCTGACTAGATACACGTATAAAACCCATTCATTTTTATACCTCCATTCTGACTAGATACACGTATAAAACCCATTCATTTTTATACCTCCATTCTGACTAGATACACGTATAAAACCCATTCATTTTTATACCTCCATTCTGACTAGATACACGTATAAAACCCATTCATTTTTATACCTCCATTCTGACTAGATACACGTATAAAACCCATTCATTTTTATACCTCCATTCTGACTAGATACACATATAAAACCCATTCATTTTTATACCTCCATTCTGACTAGATACACATATAAAACCCATTCATTTTTATACCTCCATTCTGACTAGATACACGTATAAAACCCATCCATTTTTATACCTCCATTCTGACTAGATACACATATAAAACCCATTCATTTTTATACCTCCATTCTGACTAGATACACGTATAAAACCCATTCATTTTTATACCTCCATTCTGACTAGATACACATATAAAACCCATCCATTTTTATACCTCCATTCTGACTAGATACACATATAAAACCCATCCCTTTTTATACCTCCATTCTGATTAGATACACATATAAAACCCATTCATTTTTATACCTCCATTCTGACTAGATACACGTATAAAACCCATTCATTTTTATACCTCCATTCTGACTAGATACACGTATAAAACCCATCCATTTTTATACCTCCATTCTGACTAGATACACGTATAAAACCCATCCATTTTTATACCTCCATTCTGACTAGATACACGTATAAAACCCATTCATTTTTATACCTCCATTCTGATTAGATACACATATAAAACCCATTCATTTTTATACCTCCATTCTGACTAGATACACGTATAAAACCCATCCCTTTTTATACCTCCATTCTGACTAGATACACGTATAAAACCCATTCATTTTTATACCTCCATTCTGATTAGATACACATATAAAACCCATTCATTTTTATACCTCCATTCTGATTAGATACACATATAAAACCCATTCATTTTTATACCTCCATTCTGATTAGATACACATATAAAACCCATTCATTTTTATACCTCCATTCTGACTAGATACACGTATAAAACCCATTCATTTTTATACCTCCATTCTGACTAGATACACATATAAAACCCATTCATTTTTATACCTCCATTCTGACTAGATACACGTATAAAACCCATTCATTTTTATACCTCCATTCTGACTAGATACACGTATAAAACCCATCCATTTTTATACCTCCATTCTGACTAGATACACGTATAAAACCCATCCATTTTTATACCTCCATTCTGACTAGATACACGTATAAAACCCATTCATTTTTATACCTCCATTCTGACTAGATACACATATAAAACCCATTCATTTTTTATACCTCCATTCTGACTAGATACACATATAAAACCCATTCATTTTTATACCTCCATTCTGACTAGATACACATATAAAACCCATTCATTTTTATACCTCCATTCTGATTAGATACACATATAAAACCCATTCATTTTTATACCTCCATTCTGACTAGATACACATATAAAACCCATTCATTTTTATACCTCCATTCTGACTAGATACACGTATAAAACCCATTCATTTTTATACCTCCATTCTGACTAGATACACGTATAAAACCCATCCATTTTTATACCTCCATTCTGACTAGATACACGTATAAAACCTATTCATTTTTATACCTCCATTCTGACTAGATACACGTATAAAACCCATCCATTTTTATACCTCCATTCTGACTAGATACACATATAAAACCCATTCATTTTTATACCTCCATTCTGACTAGATACACATATAAAACCCATTCATTTTTATACCTCCATTCTGACTAGATACACATATAAAACCCATTCATTTTTATACCTCCATTCTGACTAGATACACGTATAAAACCCATCCATTTTTATACCTCCATTCTGACTAGATACACGTATAAAACCCATCCCTTTTTATACCTCCATTCTGATTAGATACACATATAAAACCCATTCATTTTTATACCTCCATTCTGACTAGATACACATATAAAACCCATTCATTTTTATACCTCCATTCTGACTAGATACACGTATAAAACCCATTCATTTTTATACCTCCATTCTGACTAGATACACGTATAAAACCCATCCATTTTTATACCTCCATTCTGACTAGATACACGTATAAAACCCATTCATTTTTATACCTCCATTCTGACTAGATACACGTATAAAACCCATCCATTTTTATACCTCCATTCTGACTAGATACACGTATAAAACCCATTCATTTTTATACCTCCATTCTGACTAGATACACGTATAAAACCCATCCATTTTTATACCTCCATTCTGACTAGATACACATATAAAACCCATCCATTTTTATACCTCCATTCTGACTAGATACACATATAAAACCCATTCATTTTTATACCTCCATTCTGATTAGATATACGTATAAAACCCATTCATTTTTATACCTCCATTCTGACTAGATACACATATAAAACCCATTCATTTTTATACCTCCATTCTGATTAGATACACATATAAAACCCATTCATTTTTATACCTCCATTCTGACTAGATACACATATAAAACCCATCCCTTTTTATACCTCCATTCTGATTAGATACACATATAAAACCCATTCATTTTTATACCTCCATTCTGATTAGATACACATATAAAACCCATTCATTTTTATACCTCCATTCTGACTAGATACACATATAAAACCCATCCCTTTTTATACCTCCATTCTGACTAGATACACGTATAAAACCCATTCATTTTTATACCTCCATTCTGACTAGATACACATATAAAACCCATTCATTTTTATACCTCCATTCTGACTAGATACACGTATAAAACCCATTCATTTTTATACCTCCATTCTGACTAGATACACGTATAAAACCCATTCATTTTTATACCTCCATTCTGACTAGATACACATATAAAACCCATCCATTTTTATACCTCCATTCTGACTAGATACACGTATAAAACCCATTCATTTTTATACCTCCATTCTGACTAGATACACATATAAAACCCATTCATTTTTATACCTCCATTCTGACTAGATACACATATAAAACCCATTCATTTTTATACCTCCATTCTGACTAGATACACGTATAAAACCCATTCATTTTTATACCTCCATTCTGATTAGATACACGTATAAAACCCATTCATTTTTATACCTCCATTCTGACTAGATACACGTATAAAACCCATTCATTTTTATACCTCCATTCTGACTAGATACACATATAAAACCCATTCATTTTTATACCTCCATTCTGACTAGATACACATATAAAACCCATCCATTTTTATACCTCCATTCTGACTAGATACACGTATAAAACCCATTCATTTTTATACCTCCATTCTGACTAGATACACGTATAAAACCCATTCATTTTTATACCTCCATTCTGACTAGATACACATATAAAACCCATTCATTTTTATACCTCCATTCTGATTAGATACACATATAAAACCCATTCATTTTTATACCTCCATTCTGACTAGATACACATATAGAACCCATTCATTTTTATACCTCCATTCTGACTAGATACACGTATAAAACCCATTCATTTTTATACCTCCATTCTGACTAGATACACATATAAAACCCATTCATTTTTATACCTCCATTCTGACTAGATACACGTATAAAACCCATTCATTTTTATACCTCCATTCTGACTAGATACACGTATAAAACCCATTCATTTTTATACCTCCATTCTGACTAGATACACATATAAAACCCATTCATTTTTATACCTCCATTCTGATTAGATACACATATAAAACCCATCCCTTTTTATACCTCCATTCTGACTAGATACACATATAAAACCCATTCATTTTTATACCTCCATTCTGACTAGATATACGTATAAAACCCATTCATTTTTATACCTCCATTCTGACTAGATACACATATAAAACCCATTCATTTTTATACCTCCATTCTGACTAGATACACATATAAAACCCATTCATTTTTATACCTCCATTCTGACTAGATACACATATAAAACCCATTCATTTTTATACCTCCATTCTGACTAGATACACGTATAAAACCCATTCATTTTTATACCTCCATTCTGATTAGATACACGTATAAAACCCATTCATTTTTATACCTCCATTCTGACTAGATACACGTATAAAACCCATTCATTTTTATACCTCCATTCTGACTAGATACACGTATAAAACCCATCCATTTTTATACCTCCATTCTGACTAGATACACATATAAAACCCATTCATTTTTATACCTCCATTCTGACTAGATACACATATAAAACCCATTCATTTTTATACCTCCATTCTGACTAGATACACATATAAAACCCATTCATTTTTATACCTCCATTCTGACTAGATACACATATAAAACCCATTCATTTTTATACCTCCATTCTGATTAGATACACATATAAAACCCATCCATTTTTATACCTCCATTCTGACTAGATACACATATAAAACCCATCCATTTTTATACCTCCATTCTGACTAGATACACGTATAAAACCCATTCATTTTTATACCTCCATTCTGACTAGATACACGTATAGAACCCATTCATTTTTATACCTCCATTCTGACTAGATACACATATAAAACCCATCCATTTTTATACCTCCATTCTGACTAGATACACATATAAAACCCATCCCTTTTTATACCTCCATTCTGATTAGATACACGTATAAAACCCATTCATTTTTATACCTCCATTCTGACTAGATACACGTATAAAACCCATTCATTTTTATACCTCCATTCTGACTAGATACACATATAAAACCCATCCCTTTTTATACCTCCATTCTGACTAGATACACATATAAAACCCATTCATTTTTATACCTCCATTCTGACTAGATACACGTATAGAACCCATTCATTTTTATACCTCCATTCTGACTAGATACACGTATAAAACCCATTCATTTTTATACCTCCATTCTGATTAGATACACATATAAAACCCATTCATTTTTATACCTCCATTCTGATTAGATACACGTATAAACCCATTCATTTTTATACCTCCATTCTGACTAGATACACGTATAAAACCCATTCATTTTTATACCTCCATTCTGACTAGATACACGTATAAAACCCATTCATTTTTATACCTCCATTCTGACTAGATACACGTATAAAACCCATTCATTTTTATACCTCCATTCTGATTAGATACACATATAAAACCCATTCATTTTTATACCTCCATTCTGACTAGATACACGTATAAACCCATTCATTTTTATACCTCCATTCTGACTAGATACACGTATAAAACCCATTCATTTTTATACCTCCATTCTGACTAGATACACATATAAAACCCATTCATTTTTATACCTCCATTCTGATTAGATACACATATAAAACCCATTCATTTTTATACCTCCATTCTGATTAGATACACGTATAAAACCCATCCCTTTTTATACCTCCATTCTGACTAGATACATATATAAAACCCATTCATTTTTATACCTCCATTCTGACTAGATACACGTATAAAACCCATCCATTTTTATACCTCCATTCTGACTAGATACACATATAAAACCCATTCATTTTTATACCTCCATTCTGACTAGATACACGTATAAAACCCATTCATTTTTATACCTCCATTCTGACTAGATACACATATAAAACCCATTCATTTTTATACCTCCATTCTGACTAGATACACATATAAAACCCATCCATTTTTATACCTCCATTCTGATTAGATACACATATAAAACCCATCCCTTTTTATACCTCCATTCTGACTAGATACACATATAAAACCCATCCCTTTTTATACCTCCATTCTGACTAGATACACATATAAAACCCATTCATTTTTATACCTCCATTCTGACTAGATACACATATAAAACCCATCCATTTTTATACCTCCATTCTGATTAGATACACATATAAAACCCATCCCTTTTTATACCTCCATTCTGACTAGATACACATATAAAACCCATCCATTTTTATACCTCCATTCTGATTAGATACACATATAAAACCCATCCCTTTTTATACCTCCATTCTGACTAGATACATATATAAAACCCATTCATTTTTATACCTCCATTCTGACTAGATACACGTATAAAACCCATCCATTTTTATACCTCCATTCTGACTAGATACACATATAAAACCCATTCATTTTTATACCTCCATTCTGACTAGATACACGTATAAAACCCATTCATTTTTATACCTCCATTCTGACTAGATACACATATAAAACCCATTCATTTTTATACCTCCATTCTGACTAGATACACATATAAAACCCATTCATTTTTATACCTCCATTCTGACTAGATACACGTATAAAACCCATTCATTTTTATACCTCCATTCTGACTAGATACACATATAAAACCCATCCATTTTTATACCTCCATTCTGACTAGATACACATATAAAACCCATTCATTTTTATACCTCCATTCTGACTAGATACACGTATAAAACCCATTCATTTTTATACCTCCATTCTGACTAGATACACATATAAAACCCATTCATTTTTATACCTCCATTCTGACTAGATACACGTATAAAACCCATCCCTTTTTATACCTCCATTCTGACTAGATACACGTATAGAACCCATTCATTTTTATACCTCCATTCTGACTAGATACACATATAAAACCCATTCATTTTTATACCTCCATTCTGACTAGATACACATATAAAACCCATCCCTTTTTATACCTCCATTCTGACTAGATACACGTATAAAACCCATCCCTTTTTATACCTCCATTCTGACTAGATACACATATAAAACCCATCCATTTTTATACCTCCATTCTGACTAGATACACGTATAAAACCCATTCATTTTTATACCTCCATTCTGACTAGATACACATATAAAACCCATTCATTTTTATACCTCCATTCTGACTAGATACACATATAAAACCCATTCATTTTTATACCTCCATTCTGACTAGATACACGTATAGAACCCATTCATTTTTATACCTCCATTCTGACTAGATACACATATAAAACCCATTCATTTTTATACCTCCATTCTGACTAGATACACGTATAAAACCCATCCATTTTTATACCTCCATTCTGACTAGATACACGTATAAAACCTATTCATTTTTATACCTCCATTCTGACTAGATACACGTATAAAACCCATCCATTTTTATACCTCCATTCTGACTAGATACACATATAAAACCCATCCATTTTTATACCTCCATTCTGACTAGATACACATATAAAACCCATCCATTTTTATACCTCCATTCTGACTAGATACACGTATAAAACCCATTCATTTTTATACCTCCATTCTGACTAGATACACGTATAAAACCCATCCATTTTTATACCTCCATTCTGACTAGATACACATATAAAACCCATCCCTTTTTATACCTCCATTCTGACTAGATACACGTATAAAACCCATCCCTTTTTATACCTCCATTCTGATTAGATACACATATAAAACCCATTCATTTTTATACCTCCATTCTGACTAGATACACATATAAAACCCATCCATTTTTATACCTCCATTCTGATTAGATACACGTATAAAACCCATCCATTTTTATACCTCCATTCTGACTAGATACACATATAAAACCCATTCATTTTTATACCTCCATTCTGATTAGATACACATATAAAACCCATTCATTTTTATACCTCCATTCTGACTAGATACACATATAAAACCCATCCATTTTTATACCTCCATTCTGATTAGATACACGTATAAAACCCATCCATTTTTATACCTCCATTCTGACTAGATACACATATAAAACCCATTCATTTTTATACCTCCATTCTGATTAGATACACGTATAAAACCCATTCATTTTTATACCTCCATTCTGACTAGATACACATATAAAACCCATTCATTTTTATACCTCCATTCTGACTAGATACACATATAAAACCCATTCATTTTTATACCTCCATTCTGATTAGATACACATATAAAACCCATTCATTTTTATACCTCCATTCTGACTAGATACACGTATAAAACCCATTCATTTTTATACCTCCATTCTGACTAGATACACGTATAAACCCATTCATTTTTATACCTCCATTCTGACTAGATACACATATAAAACCCATTCATTTTTATACCTCCATTCTGACTAGATACACATATAAAACCCATTCATTTTTATACCTCCATTCTGACTAGATACACATATAAAACCCATTCATTTTTATACCTCCATTCTGACTAGATACACGTATAAAACCCATTCATTTTTATACCTCCATTCTGACTAGATACACATATAAAACCCATTCATTTTTATACCTCCATTCTGATTAGATACACGTATAAACCCATTCATTTTTATACCTCCATTCTGACTAGATACACATATAAAACCCATTCATTTTTATACCTCCATTCTGACTAGATACACATATAAAACCCATTCATTTTTATACCTCCATTCTGACTAGATACACATATAAAACCCATTCATTTTTATACCTCCATTCTGACTAGATACACATATAAAACCCATTCATTTTTATACCTCCATTCTGACTAGATACACATATAAAACCCATTCATTTTTATACCTCCATTCTGACTAGATACACATATAAAACCCATCCATTTTTATACCTCCATTCTGACTAGATACACATATAAAACCCATCCCTTTTTATACCTCCATTCTGACTAGATACACATATAAAACCCATTCATTTTTATACCTCCATTCTGACTAGATACACGTATAAAACCCATCCCTTTTTATACCTCCATTCTGATTAGATACACGTATAAACCCATTCATTTTTATACCTCCATTCTGACTAGATACACATATAAAACCCATTCATTTTTATACCTCCATTCTGACTAGATACACGTATAAAACCCATCCCTTTTTATACCTCCATTCTGACTAGATACACATATAAAACCCATTCATTTTTATACCTCCATTCTGACTAGATATACGTATAAAACCCATTCATTTTTATACCTCCATTCTGACTAGATACACGTATAAAACCCATCCCTTTTTATACCTCCATTCTGATTAGATACACGTATAAAACCCATCCCTTTTTATACCTCCATTCTGATTAGATACACATATAAAACCCATCCATTTTTATACCTCCATTCTGACTAGATATACGTATAAAACCCATTCATTTTTATACCTCCATTCTGACTAGATACATGTAAAACCCATCCCTTTTTAGCTCCGCTGTCGACTTTGTCGAGCGGAGCTTATCATATGAGTGATTGTCCGTCGGCGTCCGTCATCGGCGTCCGTCGTCGTCCGTGTCAATGTTTTACTTTTTCGACCTCTTCTTGAAAACTACAAGCCTGAATGCTTTGATACTTGGTAGATATGTACCTTGGGTAGACCTCTCTCATATCTTCAATTCTCTAATTTTGGTGAATATTTTTGTCATTTTTGGTAAAAAGTGATATTTTCGACTTCTTGTTAAAAACCACAAGTCCAATTGCTTTTATATTACATATATAGGTACTACATGTGGACCTCTCTCAGATTTGTTCATTTTGTAATGATATCTTTAATTCTCTAATTTTAGTGAATATTTTTGTCATTTTTGGTAAAAAGTGATATTTTCGACTTATTGTTAACAACCGCAAGTCCAATTGCTTTGATATTACATAAATAGATACTACATGTGGACCTCTCTCAGATTTGTTCATTTTGTGATGATATCTTTAATTCCCTAATTTTGGTGAATATTTTTGTCATTTTTGGTAAAAAGTGATATTTTTGACTTCTTGATAAAAACCGCAAGTCTAATTGCTTTGATATTACATATATAGGTAATACATGTGGACCTCTCTCAGATTTGTTCATTTTGTGATGATATCTTTAATTCCCTAATTTTGGTGAATATTTTTGTCATTTTTGGTAAAAAGTGATATTTTTGACTTCTTGATAAAAACCGCAAGTCTAATTGCTTTTATATTACATATATAGGTACTACATGTGGACCTCTCTCAGATTTGTTCATTTTGTAATGATATCTTCAATTATTTAATTTTGAAGATTATTTTTGTCATTTTTGGTGAAAAGTGTTATTTTTGACTTCTTGTTGAAAACCGCAAGTCCGATTGCTTTTATATTGCATATATACGAACTATGTGTGGACTTCTTTCAGATTTGTCCCATTGCTTTGATACTATACATATTGTTCATTTTCTAATGATATCTTCAGTTCTTTAATTGTAATGTGTATTGCTAACAGCGGAGCTATCTCAGCTGAGAGGCTGCTTGTTATACCTCCATTCTGACTAGATACACGTATAAAACCCATCCACTTTCGGCCATTCACTACTATGAATATCATAGCACTGACTTTATGCCAAATTTATGATGATTACTTGGTCAAGATTTCTTTGAAAAGTACTCAATATGGCATGCTAAATTCAATATGGCATGCTAAATTCAATATGGTATGCTAAATTCAATATGGTATGCTAAATTCAATATGGCATGCTAAATTCAATATGGTATGCTAAATTCAATATGGCATGCTAAATTCAATATGGTATGCTAAATTCAATATGGTATGCTAATTTCAATATGGCATGATAAATTCAATATGGTGTGCTAAATTCAATATGGCATGCTAAATTCAATATGGTATGCTAAACTCAATATGGTATGCTAAACTCAATATGGCATGCTAAATTCAATATGGTATGCTAAATTCAATATGGTATGCTAATTTCAATATGGCATGATAAATTCAATATGGCATGCTAAATTCAATATGGCATGCTTAACTCAATATGGCATGCTAAATTCAATATGGTATGCTAAATTCAATATGGCATGCTAAATTCAATATGGCATGCTAAATTCAATATGGTATGCTAAATTCAATATGGCATGCTAAATTCAATATGGCATGCTAAATTCAATATGGCATGCTAAACTCAATATGGCATGCTAAATTCAATATGGTATGCTAAATTCAATATGATATGCTAATTTCAATATGGCATGATAAATTCAATATGGCATGCTAAATTCAATATGGCATGCTAAATTCAATATGGCATGCTAAATTCAATATGGCATGCTAAACTCAATATGGCGTGCTAAATTCAATATGGCATCCTAATTTCAATATGGCATGATAAATTCAATATGGCATGCTAAATTCAATATGGCATGCTAAACTCAATATGGCATGCTAAATTCAATATGGCATCCTAAATTCAATATGGCATGCTAAATTCAATATGGCATGCTAAATTCAATATGGCATCCTAATTTCAATATGGCATGATAAATTCAATATGGCATGCTAAATTCAATATGGCATGCTAAATTCAATATGGCATGCTAAACTCAATATGGCATGATAAATTCAATATGGTATGCTAAATTCAATATGGCATGCTAAATTCAATATGGTATGCTAAATTCAATATGGCATTCTAAATTCAATAAGGCATGGTAAATTCAATATGGCCCGCTTGAGTGAGTTAGTTTTACCATGTATTCGGTACTGTATCACCCAATCATATTTATATGTACTTTTGTAATTTGTCCAATGTTCAAAGTCAGAATGGCTTTTTTTATATAGTTCAGTGAACTTTATGGTTATATACTCTAGTCCAGGTGACTGAAAATAACAACATACTATAGGAAACACATCTCCATATCTTTATAAAGGTTTATTTAATTGTTAATACAATGTATATAAAATATATATATATTAACATTTCTTCTTGTAATTATGTAAATGTCATTTGTTAGTCTGCGAGCAGGGAAATCTTTTGATTCATTAACAGCTTCAAACAAAAGGAAGACCATAAAAAATACAAAAAACCACCTGCCTCACAAACAAAAATCAGCTATTGCACCTTCAATGTTTCCTTTCCTTTTTTTTCTTTTAGTTTTCTGATTTTTTTTTATCTTTACTTTATTGTAATGAAAATGATAATGCAAATACAAGTTCAATGAAGATTATTATTGTTATGAAAATTAGTGATATTCATAAATAATTTTGAATTGCTTACAGAATTGTTAGCCTTAAATGACTCTGATTTTCAACACAAGGATGTAGCATTTATGACACGAGATGAAAGATATAGTAACGCCATCAGAAAAGCAGTTCTTATTACAAGAAAATCAAAAGAACATGGATTAACTGATATGGAGGAAAAACATTGGTACAGTGTGTAAGTATTAGGCAGTGTCATAGATCATATTTCTATATTATTACTTGAATGTTAATGTTCCACTTCTAAAAATGTATTTAAAATGATTTTATATTATTTTACAATCCACTGATTTAGGTAAGCATGATACCATATTTTTATTCTGGAAGTGCATCTCAAATTCAGCCTAAACCAAAGCATGATCTGATTCAAAATGGCCGAATGGGAGCCATTTTATAGTTAAAAATTCATTAAAATCAAGCAGTTCAGTAATAATAATAATAATAATAATAATTGTTCATTGCATCTTTAGAAATATACATTTCTTTCAGTATATAGCAATAGAAATATTAATCAATATAAATTTATTTTCACTGGAATAAATTTTGGCTGAAAAAACTTTTTGACTATTTTGTATGGAATTTATTTTCACTGATTTTTGGTGAGTTGAATATAAAAAATAGGAAAAAAAGTATATTCGCTGGATTTTATTTTCACTGAATCGCTCCTTCAGCGAAAATAGCGAAAATTAATTCCAAGCGAAAATAAAGTATTCTACAGTATAACAAGTTAGTAAAAAGAATTTTAAAAAGTAAATCAAATATAATAAGTTCAAATCACATGTTTTTGTGCGTTGTTGTAATGCCATGAAGATAAATTGTGCAACATGCTTAATTGAGGTTTTGTCTGTTATTTTCATTATAAATCGAAAATTTTTCATTATTAGTTTTAATTTCTTTTGGGAATATTAGTGTAATTTATTCAAAAATACTGTAGGCCTCCGACCTCAAGGTATACTCATTGTAATTACATAACATTTTACAGAGGACAATGTCATTTTACAGTGACTGAAAAAGAACAAGAAAATATGAAATGAACATGAACTGTCAGACCAAAATAATTGTAGTATGTTTTTTTGTGGCGAGAAAAATATATTTAGAAAAATTACGCAAGATTACTACATTTTGTAATTGTGATAGCGATATAAATTTTTTGGGTGAGGGAAATGTATAGTAATAACTTGGGATGTATTTAGATCTCAACTCTTGGTAAAACGGACAGATAATGCAAAAATGGTACTCGTTCTCTACACAATTGGTCATACATAAAATACAAAGTCTTTCTGTGCGTGTATTATGGAATTTTCTATCAATTTCAATTCATAGACAATGGGCAGAAATTCTTAGGCGACACAATGCTTCCCTGTAACAGTCTTTTTGGACTGTTTTAAAATAATTCTCTTGACCAAATATATATTTCAATTTTCTATTTTGGAAATATTATATGCGAGAACAAATATATGTGATGAAGATCACATGCCAATGTAAGAAGTCATGTGAAATGCGATATGATCACAAAATTGCTAAAAAATTCTACATTTCTTTCTTTCTTACCTGGTATTTACAAAACATGTAATTTTGTGTGTTTTAATGCTGTGATAATCTCACTTATTTCTGTATTTACTGTGATTTTATTGGTTAAGGCTATGTTCCATTGATGCGCTCATAATGGGATCGTTTTCAAACATTCACAAATTGCGAGATCTTCATCGCATATACATGGTTGTGAAAGTTGCATACTACTGTAAAATCTGTATTAGAAGCCGTATCCCTAATAAAAGTCACACCCATTCTTTTTGAATAATTGAGAATCAATAATTCATCATACTCATATGTGTAGATGCTGTAATAGAAGCTGCATCCCCTCTGTTGCATATTGTACCATTTTAATACAAGCCGCGGTTTCTTATACAGATTTTACAGTAGTATCTTTACCTTATGGTTGCTTATGTATATTTAACTACACATGTAGGCACTCAATATTTATCTCATGCATAATTTACTGTTTTCCAGACTGTATTTATTGTGCTAGGATTTCCTTCAATTACTTTCAGTATACCTTCTATATCGATGGGGGTGGTGTACTGACATAAGATTTCTTCATATTTAGTTTTGTATTCCAATATTGTTTCCTTTGTTTACTTCTATCGGGATCATACCAGAAATATTTTATCGCGGAATAATACATCTGTTACATATTTAGCTAATGCAATACTACCCTCAGTCGGTGAGATGTTCGTCAATCCACCACCCCCATCAATACTTCATTTACTTTTAGTATACCTTCTCTGTTACCTTGATTATGTGTGCATGCATGTTGTAATACAAATCATTGTAGCATTCATTGCTACATTCTGTCATATGCTGCTTTGTGTGAATTAAAACATTCTCACTTGCACGTTTCATGTGACAACAATTTTAAAATTTGTCATTGCAGAGCTGCCACTAAACAAGATACCAATGGATTTGCACTTCACACTTCCATGTTTCATCCAACTTTGAGTGGACAATGTGATGAAGAACAGAAAAATTATTGGCTTCCATTGTCAGAGAATTTTCAAATTATTGGAACATATGCTCAGACAGAATTAGGACATGGTAATATATATATCATATTCATTTTATAATTATTGACATCTAAAATTGCATGCATGTATTCACTACGAATCCAAATATCAATATTAATAAAGTTTTTTATGATCTCTCTAATCCTAATAAAGCACCATGATACACTTGATCCAACATATTCCTAAAATTGATTTTCGAAGGACCTCCTAAAATAAAGTAAGTTGTGGGAACATGATAAAAAGTATGCATAAATTAGGGTATTTAAAACCTATTTAAAATGATGTTTAAAATAAAGACAAACTTTAGTGTTTATATATGAAGGATTTGTTGTCAAATATATTTTCTCACAGTGTTTGTAGTCATCTACAAAGTATTCTGCATGTAATACAAAGTGGAAGTTCAAGTTTAATCAAGTATTTTCATGATAGACAATACAGATTATGATACATGTATGATATGATTTAGGATACAGTGTATGTCAGGTAAAAAATATGGCAACTTATTTTGCGATCGATGAAATCTTTTTTGGTCAAAAATCCTGGCAATTTAAATTATCCTAAAAACCTTTATACCATTTTTTGGTGGTTTATTTGTTAGTCCCCCATTCGAACGAAGTCTGAAAACGGGGACTTATAATTAGGTCTCCGTCCGTCTGTGCGTCCGTCCAAAGTCATATTTTAGAATCCTTTGGACTGATTCCATTCATTATTTGCATGTGCCTAGTACTTTATGTGGGACATATGCACATGCAGTGGTTTAGCGATTCATTTCAAAATGGCCGACTGACAGCCATCTTGTTTTTTAGTCTGTCCCCGTTCGGGCGCAGTTCGAAAACGGGGACTTGTGTTTTGACCTCCGTGTGTCTGTGCGTGCGTGTGTGTGTGTGCGTGCGTGCGTGTGTGCGTGTGTGTGTGTGTGCGTGCGTGCGTGCGTGCGTCCGGACCTGTATCTTAGAAATGCCTGGACTAATCACAATCAAACTTCACACATACATCATACATGATATTATACATATGCACGTCAATTTGTTTCACGATCTGATTCAAGATGGCCGAATGGCGGCCATTTTTGTGCTAAAAATCATCGAAATCAAGCATTTCTCGGCTGTTTACAGATGGATTTTGTTCAAACTTGGTATATACATTAGAAATTATAGGACCTTGATGCACATCATTTTGTTTTACGATCTGATTCAAGATGGCCGAATGGCGGCCATTTTTGTGCTAAAAAATCCTAAAAATTAAGCATTTCTCGGCTGTTTACAGATGGATTTTGTTCAAACTTGGTATATACATTAGACATTATGGGACCTTGATGCAAATAGTTTTGTTTTTCAGATAAGATTCAAAATGGCCTACTGGTGGCCATTTTGTTTTAATGAATGTGGTTCTCGTGCCATATCTCTGACTTGCTTTCACTGATTATGTTCAAATTTTAAATATTCATTATACATCATGTCATAGATAAACAGATATATTAGTTTGACGATCCTATTCAAAATGGCCGAATGGTGGTCATTATTGTGCTAAAAAATCATCAAATATCAAGCATTTCTGGCATTTATGGATGGATTTCGTTCAAACTTGGTACATATATTAGACATTACGGGTTCCTGATGCACAGCATTTATTTTTCAGATTGGATTCAAAATGGCTGTCTGGCGGCCATTTTGTTTTAATGAATGGGCTTCTAGAGCCATATCTCTTAAATGCTTTGACTGATTATATTCAAATTTTATATATTCGTTATACATCATGTTATATATATACATGTATTCAAAATGGCTGATTTTGAATGCTGTTCCAGAGCAATATCTCTCGATATGGACAAGTACTTGTTTGACGATCAGATACAAATGTCAATCATTTTAATGTTAAAAAATCATATTCCTGACATGGTTATATTCCAGCTATATTACTATAAACAAAACTATATATCTTAAATTTGATAACTAACGGGGACTGTGCCATGCATGGCTTGTTTTAAATGTTGTATTTTGGACATGCTTTGTCAGTTTTCATTGAAATTTGGTATATAGATTATACATGTTAGGATACATGTCCATAACAGTTTTTTTCGCAATCAGATCAAAGATGACCGACTGGCAGGCATCTTGTTTTTTTTTTTAAATGTGGTATCTTGGACATGCTTCTTCAGTTTTTATTCAAATTTGGCACATACATGTACTTTATACATGTTAGGATACATGTCCATGACAATTTGTTTCGAAATCAGATAAAGGATGGCTGATTGACAGCCATCTGAATTTTTGGCCTTACTACTATTTTTCCAATAGTTATACTATGTACCATTTTCATTCGTATTTGGCACATACATCATACATGTCACTTTATTTCATAATCAGATCAAAGATGCCCAAATGCCATATTACTATATCTTTGTCACCCATGTATCATTTTCATTGATATTTAGTATGTCATAAATGAATACATGTACATGTCAATTCAATTTGCGATTTGATCAAATATGGCTGATTGGCTACCATCTTGTTGGTTTAAAATGTGATAACTTGGACATGCTTTCACCTCTGATCTATGTTTTTCTTTTCCATGTCTTAAACCGGAGGGGGTCGTCGAATTTGATGTAAATTAACATTCTGTTGTATGCGCCACTTGGGACTCACGACAACCCCTCACTTTGATATGACGAGCACAAAGAGAACTTTCAAAAATTTAACGGGGACTCTGTCATTTTCAATGACTTGTTTCACCTGATACATTTTTTTACTAAGGTAAAAATGGTGTAGGGATGAATTTGTATGAGTGTTATTTTGATATCATATCCTATTAAAATTCTAACTTTTACAATAATTACACTTTTAGAAGATGGGTACTTGTTTGCAGTCTTTATTATTCTTCGCCACATAGTGTTGGCGGGGGGGTGGGGTGGGGGCCGGTCTCTCTGTTAATTGTACAATTGTCGGTCGGTCAGTCGGTCGGTCGAAAACATGGAAACTTCTAGACTGATTCTCTTGAAACTTCATGAGTCATAGCCCTACACTTGTGATGTAAAGAACCTGTCCACATAAACCAGTCTGTCAATCCATCCATCCATCTATCTTCCTGTCATAGCCCTGCACTTATGATGTAAACAACTTGCCCACATGAACCAGTCTGTCAATCCATCCATTCATCTATCTTTCTGTCATAGCCCTGCACTTATGATGTAAACAACTTGCCCACATGAACCAGTCTGTCATATTCCTCGCAGACACTGTGTGGTGGAAGATAATAATGGTTGCAAACAAGTATTCATCTTTAAATAAAATTTAGCCAAAAAAATATTTTTTGTGATGTGAAATTGAAATCTAGTTCTTTACATTGAGTGTTCAGTTTCTTCTGATTCTTAATGATGTTCATTTCTTTTTCTATTAAGGTACTTTCATCCGAGGCCTGGAAACAACTGCAACTTACGATCCTACAACCGAAGAATTTGTTCTCCATACTCCTACATTATCAGCATTGAAATGGTGGCCTGGAAACTGTAAGTATGCTTCATATAAAATGTCCATACAATTATACTCACACAATGTACAGTAGAATGGTGGCCTAGAAACTGCCACACACATGTATTCACACACTGTACAGTAGAATAGTGGCCTGGAAACTACCACACACATGTATTCACACACTGTACAGTAAAATGGTGGCCTGGAAACTGCCACACACAAGTATTCACACACTGTACAGGAGAATAGTGGCCTGGAAACTACCACACACTGTACAGTAGAATGGTGGCCTGGAAACTACCACACACATGTACCCACACACTGTACAGTAAAATGGTGGCCTGGAAACTGTCACACACATATACCCACACACTGTACAGTAGAATGGTGGCCTGGAAACTACCATACACATGTACAGTAGAATGGTGGCCTGGAAACTACCACACACATGTACCCACACACTGTGCAGTAGAATGGGGGCCTGGAAACTGCCATACACTTGTACCCACACACTGTACAGTAGAATGGTGGCCTGGAAACTACCACACACATATACCCACACACTGTAGAGTAGAATGGGGGCCTGGAAACTACCATACACATGTACCAACACACTGTACAGTAGAATGGTGGATTGGAAACTACCACACACATGTACCCATACACTGTACAGTACAATGGTGGCCTGGAAACTACCATACACATGTACAGTAGAATGGTGGCCTGGAAACTACCACACACATGTACCCACACACTGTGCAGTAGAATGGGGGCCTGGAAACTGCCATACACTTTTACCCACACACTGTACAGTAGAATGGTGGCCTGGAAACTACCACACACATATACCCACACACTGTACAGTAGAGTGGTGGCCTGGAAACTACCACAAACATATACAGTAGAATACTGTCTTCGAAACTACCATACACATGTACTCACACACTGTACAGTAGAATGGTGGCCTGGAAACTACCACACACATGTACCCACATACGGTAGACTATAATGGTGGCCTGGAAACTACCACACACATGTACCCACACACTGTACAGTAGAATGGTGTCATGGAAACTACCACACACATGTACCCACACACTGTACAGAAGAATGGTGGCCTGGAAACTACCACACACTGTACAGTAGAATGGTGGCCTGTAAACTACCACACACATATACCCACACACTGTACAGTAGAATGGTGTCTTCAAAACTACCATACACATGTACTCACACACTGTACAGTAGAATGGTGGCCTGGAAACTACCACAAACATATACAGTAGAATACTGTCTTCGAAACTACCATACACATGTACTCACACACTGTACAGTAGAATGGTGGCCTGGAAACTACCACACACATGTACCCACATACGGTAGAGTAGAATGGTGGCCTGGAAACTACCACACACATGTACCCACACACTGTACAGTAGAATGGTGTCATGGAAACTACCACACACATGTACCCACACACTGTACAGTAGAATGGTGGCCTGGAAACTACCACACACTGTACAGTAGAATGGTGTCTTCAAAACTACCATACACATATACCCACACACTGTACAGTAGAATGGTGTCTTCAAAACTACCATACACATATACCCACACACTGTTCAGTAGAATGGTGGCCTGGAAACTAACACACACTGTATAGTAGAATGGTGGCCTGGAAACTACCACACACATGTGCCCACACACTGTACAGTAGAATGGTGGCCTGGAAACTACCATACACATGTACAGTAAAATGGTGGCCTGGAAACTACCACACACATGTACCCACACACTGTACAGGAGAACAGTGGCCTGGAAACTGCCACACACATCTACCAACACACTGTACAGTAGAATGGTGGCCTGGAAACTACCACACACATGTACCCATACACTGTACAGTATAATGGTGGCCTGGAAACCACCACACACTTGTACAGTAGAATGGTGGCCTGGAAACTACCATACACATCTACCAACACACTGTACAGTAGAATGGTGGCCTGGAAACTACCACACACTGTACAGTAGAATGGTGTCTTCAAAACTACCATACACATGTACTCACACACTGTACAGTAGAATGGTGGCCTGGAAACTACCACACACATGTACCCACATACAGTAGAGTAGAATGGTGGCCTGGAAACTACCACACACATGTACCCACACACTGTACAGTAGAATGGTGGCCTGGAAACTACCACACACTGTACAGTAGAATGGTGGCCTGTAAACTACCACACACATATACCCACACACTGTACAGTAGAATGGTGTCTTCAAAACTACCATACACATTTACTCACACACTGTACAGTAGAATGGGGGCCTGGAAACTACCATACACATGTACCCACACACTGTTCAGTAGAATGGTGGCCTGGAAACTACCACACACATGTACCCACATACTGTACAGTAGAATGGTGACCTGGAAACTGTCACACACTTGTACAGTAGAATGGTTGCCTGGAAACTACCATACACATGTACCTACACACTGTACAGTAGAATGGTGGCCTGGAAACTACCACACACATGTACCCACACATGTACCCACACACTGTACAGTAGAATGGTGGCCTAGAAACTCCCACACATATATACCCACACAGTGTACAGTAGAATGGTGGCCTGGAAACTACCACAAACATATACAGTAGAATGGTTGCCTGGAAACTACCATACACATGTACCTACACACTGTACAGTAGAATGGTGTCTTCAAAACTACCATACACATTTACTCACACACTGTACAGTAGAATGGGGGCCTGGAAACTACCATACACATGTACCCACACACTGTTCAGTAGAATGGTGGCCTGGAAACTACCACACACATGTACCCACATACTGTACAGTAGAATGGTGACCTGGAAACTGTCACACACTGTACAGTAGAATGGTGGCCTGGAAACTACCACACACTGTACAGTAGAATGGGGGCCTGGAAACTACCATACACATGTACCCACACACTGTACAGTAAAATGGTGGCCTGGAAACTAACACACACTGTATAGTAGAATGGTGGCCTGGAAACTACCACACACATGTGCCCACACACTGTACAGTAGAATGGTGGCCTGGAAACTACCACACACATGTACCCACACACTGTACAGTAGAATGGTGGCCTGGAAACTACCACACACATGTACCCACACACAGTACAGTAGAATGGTGGCCTGGAAACTACCACACACATGTGCCCATACACTGTAAAGCAAAATGGTGGCCTGGAAACTACCACACACATATACAGTAGAATGGTGGCCTGGAAACTACCATACACATGTACCTACACACTGTACAGTAAAATGGTGTCTTCAAAACTACCATACACATGTACTCACACACTGTACAGTACAATAGTGGCCTGGAAACTGCCACACACATGTACCCATACACTGTACAGTATAATGGTGGCCTGGAAACTAACACACACTGTACAGTAGAATTGTGGCCTGGAAACCACCACACACATGTACAGTAGAATGGTGGCCTGGAAACTACCACACACATGTACAGTAGAATGGTGGCCTGGAAACTACCACACACATGTTCCCACACACTGTGCAGTAGAATCGTGGCCTGGAAACTACCATACACATGTACAGTGGAATGGTGGCCTGGAAACTACCACACACATATACAGTAGAATGGTGGCCTGGAAACTACCATACACATGTACAGTAGAATGGTGGCCTGGAAACTACCACACACTTGTACCCACACACTGTACAGTAGAATGGTGGCCTAGAAACTCCCACACATATATACCCACACAGTGTACAGTAGAATGGTGGCCTGGAAACTACCACAAACATATACAGTAGAATGGTTGCCTGGAAACTACCATACACATGTACCTACACACTGTACAGTAGAATGGTGTCTTCAAAACTACCATACACATGTACTCACACACTGTACAGTAAAATGGTGGCCTGGAAACTACCACACACTTGTACTCACACACTGTACAGTAAAATGGTGGCCTGAAAACTACCACACACATGTTCCCACACACTGTGCAGTAGAATGGTGGCCTGGAAACTACCATACACATGTACAGTGGAATGGTGGCCTGGAAACTACCACACACATATACAGTAGAATGGTGGCCTGGAAACTACCATACACATGTACCTACACACTGTACAGTAGAATGGTGTCTTCAAAACTACCATACACATGTACTCACACACTGTACAGTAGAATGGTGGCCTGGAAACTACCATACACATGTACAATAGAATGGTGGCCTGGAAACTACCACACACATGTACCCACACACTGTACAGTAGAATGGTGGCCTGGAAACTACCACACACATGTACAGTAGAATGGTGGCCTGGAAACTACCACACACATGTTCCCACACACTGTGCAGTAGAATGGTGGCCTGGAAACTACCATACACATGTACAGTGGAATGGTGGCCTGGAAACTACCATACACATATACAGTAGAATGGTGGCCTGGAAACTACCATACACATGTACCTACACACTGTACAGGAGAATGGTGTCTTCAAAACTACCATACATATGTACCTACACACTGTTCAGTAGAATGGTGGCCTGGAAATTACCATACACATGTACAGTAGAATGGTGGCCTGGAAACTACCACACACTTGTACCCACACACTGTACAGTAGAATGGTGGGCTAGAAACTCCCACACACATGTACCCACACACTGTGCTGTAGAATGGTGGCCTGGAAACTACCACACACATGTACCCACACACTGTACAGTAGAATGGTGGCCTGGAAACTACCACACACTTGTACCCACACACTGTACAGTAGAATGGTGGCCTGGAAACTACCACACACATGTACCCACACACTGTGCTGTAGAATGGTGGCCTGGAAACTACCACACACATGTACCCACACACTGTACAGTAGAATGGTGGCCTGGAAACTACCACACACATGTACAGTAGAATGGTTGCCTGGAAACTACCATACACATGTACCTACACACTGTACAGTAAAATGGTGGCCTGAAAACTACCATACACATGTACAATAGAATGGTGGCCTGGAAAATGCCACACAGATATACTCACACATTGTTCAGTTAAGTGGTGGCTAGAGACCATCAGTGTTCTGTCTGGTGAGCATCAGTTAGGCCCATTTGACAGTGAAACTCCCTGAAAACTGTGTGCATTTGTGTTTTTTGTTTGTACCCAGGTTAATAAATTGATCTATGGAGTCATTTTGTACTTTTTTTTTGCAGTGGGAAAAACTGTAACACATGCTGTTGTCTTGGCACAGTTATACACCAGAGGAAAATGTTATGGACTACATCCATTTATTGTTCAATTACGGAGTCTGGAAAATCATGAACCGCTACCAGGTATGCACACCGCTTTGCTATGAGTTTTAAGAAAATCATGAACCGCTACCAGGTATGCACACTGCTACCAGGTATGCACACCGCTACCAGGTATGCACACCACTTTGCTATGAGTTTTAAGAAAATCATGAACCGCTACCAGGTATGCACACCGCTACCAGGTATGCACACCGCTACCAGGTATGTACACCGCCGCTACCAGGTATGCACACCGCTACCAGGTATGCACACCGCTACCAGGTATGCACACCGCTACCAGGTATGCACACCGCTACCAGGTATGTACACCGCTACCAGGTCTGCACACCGCTACCAGGTCTGCACACCGCTACCAGGTATGCACACCGCTACCAGGTATGCACACCGCTACCAGGTATGCACACCGCTACCAGGTATGCACACCGCTACCAGGTATGCACACCGCTACCAGGTATGCACACCGCTTTGCTATGAGTTTTAAGAAAATCAGACGCAATATTCCTGACAGCTTTAAAGATTTAAATGTTTTGATAATTTATAATAATAAAAATATGAACTTCATGTCAGAACATTATGAAAAAAAAAATGATATAAAATACTTAAAAGGCCAAATAAAAAGATAGCAGTTATTGAAGTTTTTGTGTTTTTCTAATACTATATGTTGAATATTTAGTTACTTGTTTAAAAAATTGTAAGTTTTCTCATATATACTCATACAATATGCATTGTATACCAATTAATATTCATTTATGTTGGTCTTGTAACCTACATGTACCTACCTCCATGGCAGAGTATATATATATATATATTTACTACCTTATACTAAAATATATTTAGATAATTAGAGTACTAACTTCCAAGTTTGCGTAAAAAAGGTGAGTTTCGCGATTTCGACATCGAAAATGCCTTTGCTTTATTATTTGCTGAGGGACGGTCGCTTAAGTATGTGCTCTGTAACTTGCAGCACATGAACCTAAAAACGTTAGGTAATCAAACAAAAATGACGTTATACTAAAGTCAAAAAAGTATGTTCAAGGTCTGCATTTACATAAAAACTCATGACTCGAAAAAGTCTTTTTTGTTGACGTGTTCATTTGCCTTCAATTGCATTTAAGTGGCTGTCACAGTCGTATTCTGAGTCTTGCCGATAACATTTTGGTTCAAATTCAGGTAGATATTGCCGAGAAAACTCAAATTTTCAACTAAAGCTAATTTGCAAAACAATGTTTTTGCCCTTGGTCACCATATTGGACACCGCAAACAACTAGGGAAATTCACTCGCATTATCGCCGTGATAGGCAAAAATGTATTTGCACATAAGTACTTTCAAGATCTGCACTTTTTCATAGCATAAACATGGTTTTTACCCTCGATTACTAAAATCAAAATATAATTGACGTATCTATCGTCGCAGTAAGTAGTTTCGACCTTTTTCGCTCAAAAGGCAAAGGCGATAAGACTAGATTCTCAAGGACGCTGGTCACTTGGATCGGACGATTTCATTTGTTTCCAATTTATTGTACGCCTAGAAAAATGGCAACGTTGTTTTTGGTGAATATATAACATGTTCTGTTCCAATAAAGGATTTTGATATGCATAACAATTCCTTACTGAAACATTTCTTGTATTCTCTAAAATTTGACAATGCCACTAGCCCAAGATGGACTTCCTGTTCAACACGTTGTTGAATGTTCACGTCACTGTACGTAAAAATACACTCTCGAACTTGACAATTTTAAAGTTCAGACCATTAAGCAAATAGATGGAAATACCAGTTGCATAAATCATGAAGATTGATGATTTGATTGCTGACCAAGATAGTTGCATTTAGTGTTCTTTTCTATGCAATATAAAATCATATCGATACTGTGGGCGGCGAAGGGTGACAGATTGTTTTGATTCACAAGGCACGGGCAACTGACATTTCCTGACTTTTTATTTACTATTCTGACGTGTTCTGGGCTGTATATAACAGTCAGACAATGACAAGTACGTAAGTACTAGTAAACAGTCCGGACCATAATCAATACAAGCCGGTAGGCTGGTTGACAATCCGCTCCCCTGAAAAAACAAGCAAATGGTTTTCGGCTGTTTCCATGGTAGGACATGAACGTGAAGCTAACGTCAGTTTATAACTAAATGGGCCCTGAATACGAAGTTCACAAAGTTCTTTAGAAGTCACTTAGTTTATTACTAGGACGTATTCTGCTGTTACATTTATTATTTCCAACCGTTCAAAGTTGCGTTGGGATTACATGATACAGTAATACAAATATGATTATACACAATTTAGTGCATAGTGTACAATGTATATCATTAGATTTGTAAAATGTTATTCATATTGTAGGTATAACACTTGGTGATATTGGACCAAAGCTTGGTTATCAGAGCAATGATAATGGTTTCCTGGGATTTGATCATGTCAGAATTCCAAGAAGGGGTATGCTGATGAAACACTCTCAGGTAAATTGTTTGATTTGAGATTCCACCAAAATACAGACATTTACTGACATGATTGTAGGTGCGAAGAGAGACTTCATCTTGTTAGTCTGTATAAATATGCATATATATTGTTTCCACTCAATCTTATTCAAATATAATCTTTGGCTTCTCTTCACTACAGCACTGATTCAGCTTTGCATAAACGAAAGGCAGCTTTGCTACAATGTAGCATCACATTCACTTCTGCATAACTTAGTATGAGTAAATTATTTAATGATTGGCTTCAAAACTGAGCTTAATTGTGTAAACAACAACAATTTTAGTACAGTATTCATTTCACATTTTCATCAACATACTGCTTGAATTTGACCTGAGAATTTCCTGTTTATTTGAATTTCATTTCGGAATTTCCGGTTTATTTGAATCCGACTTGGGAATTTCGGGTTTATTTGAATTTGACTTGAGAATTTCCGGTTTATTTGAATTTGACTTGAGAATTTCCAGTTTATTTGAATTCGACTTGGGAATTTCCGATTTATTTGAATTTGACTTGGAAATTTCCAGTTTATTTGAATTTGACTTGGGAATTTCCGGTTTATTTGAATTTGACCTGGGAATTTCCGGTTTATTTGAATTTGACTTGAGAATTTCCAGTTTATTTGAATTTGACTTGGGAATTTCCCGGGTTTATTTGAATTTGACTTGGGAACTTCCAGTTTTTTTGAATTCGACTTGGGAATTTCCGGTTTATTTGAATTTGACTCTGGAATTTCCGGTTTATTTGAATTTGGCTTGGTAATTTCTGGTTTATTTGAATTTGACTTGGGAATTTCCGGGTTTATTTGAATTTGACTTGGGAATTTCCCGGGTTTATTTGAATTTGACTTGGGAATTTACATTTTATTTGAATTCAAATTCGGTTTATTTCTGACCATGCAAGCCTGCGTGTATTGCTCATGTCCACATTGAATCATATTTATGTCTTTTTTAAATTTGGTGGCAATTAAAAAAGAGTCTAAATCTAAAATTCCAGCATATCCTGTTTGTAGATGTTACAATATGCAGACAATATGACCCTTTGACCTTGATTTAGCAATATTCTGACTTGATTTTTACCTAGTCTGGAACGGAATATTTGATTTCCAGCAATACTATTTGAATATAAAGGAAATATAATAGTATGACTGCCTTGCTTGCTAAGTAAATTAACATGATATGGGGATTTCTTTTCAGCAAATAATAACTTTGTCATTAATTGGTACAATGTGCTTGATCACTACAACTTGCGTATGTCATGACTTTCAGATTTGATTTTTGGAAAAGTTATTCCAGATTGAAAGTGCGACTTCAATAAACTTTTGCTAACAATAAATTTTAGAAAAGCCAAACATTTAACAATATGCTCATCAAGCTCTGTCACTAGTATTCCAAAATTCATGTCATTCCTTGCTCTCTTCTTCACATCTATTAACACCGCATAGGTCTTATCTGATGGCACTTATAAGAAGGCACCGATAGCAAGACTTAACTATGGTACAATGGTGTTTATACGGGTCATGTTAGTAGAACAAGCAACACTGTATTTAGCAATGGCTACCACAATAGCTGTCAGATATAGTTCTATAAGACGACAAACAGAACAGACCCCTGGGTAAGTGATCAAGTCCCAATTATATGTTGTATTTCTGTATTTATCTTCTTTATTAGGTTTCACCTGATGGATCGTATACTAAGCCATTACAACAAAAACTTGCATATGGTACTATGGTATTTGTCAGGGTTAATTTAGTGATGCTTTCTAGTTATTATCTTTCACAAGCTGTCACCATTGCTGTAAGATACAGCGCCGTAAGAAGACAAACTGAACAGATACCTGGGTAATGTTATAGCGCTACAGTGCACTTCGTACCATTTTTCTAATAGACCACCTGATTTCTGTTAAAAATGTTTCTCTAGGAATTCACCTTACAGAAAATTACCATATTCAGATGCTGCCATTATCCACCATGATGACAAGAAATATTAAAACTAGTTATATATATCTTTTAGATTTTACACTTGTTTCTGTTTTAGAATACCGGTATGCCGAAAATGTTGTGACAATTTATTCAAAGATGAGGAACACTTCCTATTGATTTGATTTGAAATATGATACTGGAAGAATAATATTCTTTAATAAAATTAAAATTTCATCAAAGATTAAAGTCAGTAAAAATGACATATTTACTTTCAAGTAGAGATACAAATATTATTTTAAATTTAGCTAAATATATATGAACAACAGTGAGGTTCTTGAACTAATATTATTCATGTATTTATATACAATCTATCACTTTTCATAAAATAAAACATATTGCTATAAATAACCCAATGCAAAATTATTTACAAGGAGTCACCACTGACTAAACAAATATTCTTAATTTATATTCTAACAATTCAGTCAGCTTCAAAAATATTTATTTGTTGATGGATAAAAAGAATAAATAAACAATGATATCTACATGTTTTGATGTCACATAAGATCCATGTTGTGGTGTTGTGCAGTGCAGTGTAATTACAAAATGTATTAACTTAGATTCAGTTTCCAGTCACTGTTTCTCACGTATATGGTTTCTGTTTCCGTTCTGTTTATACTGCTCTCAATGGTATTTTTTATATTGCCCGCAACGGTATTTTAATACTGCCCCCAACGGTATGGGTTATACTGCCCTCAACGGTATGTGTATTATATACTGGGACACAGACTAGAGACACTTGGCAGTGGTGGGTTGTACCACAGTCAGCTGGCGCACACGTGATACCCCGGCTTAGTGTTCTAGGTTCTTCGCGTAATTAGGTGTTCGTATGCAAGGCATTTTTCCACACAAAAACGACGAATTAGGCCGAATTTTGTTATCAGTTGACCTAATATAACCCCAACGGACCGTATTTTTGTGAAAGATTGGTATTTTTGTCCTGATTTGTAGGAATCTGAAAAACGCGTTTCACAACTTGTCTCTTATTTAGTTGTATGCGTCATTCAAGATGGCGGCCCCATATAGTAAATATCGTATCTATTTTATTATGACGTGTGCGCCAGCTGACTGTGGGTTGTACCAACCCATACTCTGACTGGTAATCAATAGAATTTTGTTTCTCTGTTGTGTATCCCTAGCCAATTATGGTCATTTCAATTATCTCATTGATCAAACAACTTTCTCATATTGTTTAGTGGTTCATCTTTTCAGACTTGCAGTGTCTTGTTTGATTTTTCATGTTATTTCCAAAAAGATAAAATATAATGTGAGGACGTAAATGGTGTAAGTCTGGTTAACGTGGCAACAGCACGCTGGGTGCATTAAATTTGCAAAAGGCTGAGACAAAGTAGTGCAGCGATAAGAGACTGGAATCGAGTCTAGTACTAACTCTATTAGAAGTCAATATCAACCTCACTCAAATTTTTATACTGCGTTTTTTCAAGCCTTATCCTCAAAATGATTAAATATACAATTGTTGTACAGTTTTTGTAAACCACTGGGAAATATTACAAAATATCGAACAAGCAATTATGGCTCCCTGTGTTTCTTAATAGTGGCTGTAATAATTCTCACAACTATCAACTTGTTGATGACAGTTACGTATGTCATGAACATACAATTTTACAACTCTGCTCTCTTTAATTTGGGATAGACATTTTCACCGGCAGAAGAAAGAAATCATTACGAACATGTTAAAACCGGCTGATCGCATTATTTTGTAATTATTTGCAGTGGAAAAGAACCCCAGATTTTAGACTATCGTTCTCAACAGTTGAAGCTGTTTCCATATTTGGCTGCAGCATATGCATTTACCTTCACTGGATGGAGTACTAGGTATCGGTATATGGAAGTCCAAATGGAAATGAATGATGGCAATATGGAAGCGCTTCCTGAGGTAATAGTTTTCTTTATAATCAAAATTATTACATATATAAAGATCATCACAACATTTTAACCAATTATTAGCATTCAATCTGCGTTCAGCATGCAACATCACGCAGTTGTAGCACGCAGCCTTGTGATGACCGCTGTCAACAAAAGTCATCCTGTCAGCACAGCATGATTGCCAATGCACAGATCTATGGAGGAACTTCAACATAAACTGTGTATCACAGTCGTCCAGTTTAAGTTCTGGTTCTGTCGTAGCCCCAACTAAATGTCCACAAGTTATTTATTTTTTCGGAAAGTGACTCAGATTAGACGTCTGAATATTTTATTCTCATAGACAGTGACACGCGTTCTACACTGACACACGTTCTACACTGACACACGTTCTACACTGACATGCGTTGCTAGGGCGCAATACTATCTTGAAACATATTAAAGGGCAATGGGGTTCCTTGACCTAAATTCCATCTCGGTTTGTTGCATGTTCTTTCTTTATCATGAAATAATAAAATATGGAACACATGTAATAATAACAGAACCCCACACCCTCCCCGTGGCTTTCGTTTCACTTGTGATGCTGTATGCTGTTGTATGCTCGCTTGGTTGGTGAAAGTACAGCTGCAGGATACAATTAAAAACCAGCAAATAATTGATGCGTTAACATTACTAGTCACAACTCTTGGTCAATGCTGTCAATACTACACAGAATGAACTGTATAATCTGTAACATTGATTGAGATATTGCAGTTATATGCATATTGATGAGGTCACAAAACCATATATGGTCATTTTATATGTTTGCAATATTTCTTGTTGGATGCCTACATTGTCCAACAGTGCATGAAAGGCAAACCCTCAGTAAAGTCTCGCCAGTCTAAACCTTTAATAATAATACAATGTAACATATGTTAATGACATTGTTCATTTTGAACAGAATCTACTTGACTACTAATCTACAGGCTAAAACAAAGCAATGTTGAAAAAGAGTATTCATGAATACAAAATATATACAGTGGTCCCTCGTTAAGTCACGGTTGTCGGGATACACAAAAAAAATAGGACTTATCAAGAGTCGCGACATACTAAGGGGTCCACATAGATTCAACTCATTGCAGTGAGTTTTATAGAGATTTATCAAAAGAAACTGGTCGTGAAGTACGTAAACTCACAACTTCATACCCGGTTGACACCTCGAGTCAGGCCATCAGCACCCTTTGTATCTCAGTAATTGACGGTCAATAGGTGTTAAGTTGTCTCCTCCTGCCCTTTAACGACAAATTAAATACATGATGTGATGAAACATTAGTTCTTTTACTTCAAAACTGCTGGCAAAACACGATACAATTTTTGGGAGCTATCCAACTATTTGTGACTTAGCTGAAACTACGACTTAGTGAGGGGTCACTGTAATTTGAGCTGAATCACATCACACAGGCTTACATGCAGAAAGTTGTCTCTCCAGTAACCTACAGTTCTATTTGGTTTTCTAGTTACATGCTCTTTCAGCTGGTTTGAAAGCTTTCACATCATATGTTGCGAATGAAGGAATTGAAGTTTGTCGCTTGTCATGTGGTGGACATGGGTATTCACAAGCAAGTGGATTCCCTGAGCTGTACGGCTTAGCAACACCACTAGTTACATACGAAGGAGAGAATACAGTTATGTTGCTGCAAACTGCTCGGTAAAGGTTTGCGAGTTGTATGAGAATTCTGCAAAGTATGTACTGGGGAAGTGCGGCGATTGTACACATGGAGGTGTAATGAAAAATCCTTTTTACCCATACTGCCTTGGTGCATACTTTTGCGGTATTCTCATAATAACTTTAACATTATACATATATATATTAATATTATCTTATCCCTGCTTAATAGTAATAATTTAATAGTAATAATTTAATAGTAATAATTTAATGAGAGATACTGCACTCTTCTATTTCCGTCATGCTTTTTACAGATTGGCAAACTTTCGATGCTAGAAATATATTACATTTATAGTTCACTGCTACAATTTGATTTAAAGCATGTTAGAGATTTGAACGTTGTACTGTATTTGTAATATACTATAAAATACTTTATTTTAGGTGGAATAAATTTTTGCTGTAAAAAAACATTTTGGTTTTTTTGTATGGAATTTAAATTTCAAAGTATTTGATATGTGAAATTTAGGAAAATTAATGATTTTCATTGAATTTTATTTTCACTTATTCATCTCTTCAGTGAAAATACCGAAAATAAAGTAAAACCAACACATACTGAATCCTTACTATAAGTAAAGTAATCCAACATGTACATATCGAACCAATGCTAGTTCATTTACGTCATTATTTGACTGATGTTTATTTCCAGATACTTAATGAAATGTGCTGCTACTGCAAAACGTGGTGGCGGGCTTCCAGGATTTGTTTTGTATCTGAACCAACGTCAGAAAGGTCAATGCCCTGCTAGAAGTGAAAGTGACTTATTGGATCATGGCTTACTGTCTGATGCCTTTGAACACAGAGCTCGCAGGTACATGTAATATACTGTAAAGTGACTCATTTTCACTGGGTTTAAATTTCACTGATTTAGCATTTCAGGCATATTCAGTGGGTTTTAAATTCACGGTTTTATCATTTAGATAATGTGTTCTATGCTAAATTTTACATATTCACTGGGTTTTAATTTAGCACATTTTCCAGTCAGCGAAATAAGCAAAATTAAAACCCAGTGAATAATTAACCCCTATAGAAAATTCAGTAATGATAATAAACTCCAAAATAATTCCATTAATAATGGTAAAGTTTCTTTAATTTTCATTCACTAGGTCGTTAATTCATTCACTCATTTGTGCCTAATTCATTCATTCATTCATTCAGTACATACAAATACAATGAAAGTGTCATGTTGTGATGAATCCAGAATCACTCTCACAAAAAACAACAGTATGAAATTCTGTCAGTGGTTTTCGAATTTGTTTCAGCTTCAAAATTTCATTTTCTAGTTTGACACCTTTAAGATAATATTCATTCTAATATTCATGAATAAGTAAGTTGTAGTAGATTTCAAGAATGATTGAATAATGACTTGTATCTTACAGAACAGTAATGGATGCTGCACAGCAGATAGATTCTGAGGTTGCTAAGGGCAACCCACAACATGTAGCATGGAACAATTGCCATATTTATCTATTGAAAGCTGCAAGTGTAAGTATATAAAGCTGACATCCAAATAACGCATATGTTGATAAAACAATGAAGTCACTGTATATCATTATCACTTTATATTATCACATGACCAATTTAAAGTGTGAAAATTGCAGAAAAATTGTGATTTTACAGAACTATGTTTAAGAATGATATGGTAATTTATGCTAATTGTGCATGTGTCAAAGCTTGTCAGTGGATGGACATTTGCAGATACGGCTAACAATGATTTTTAAAATTAACAGAATTTGGACCCTCGGATTTTCAAAATAAGTCGTTAATATTATGAGTTATTGTAATTTCATCATATCAGTAAATGTTGTTATCCACTCTGAAGTTGTTCTATCAATGCAATACTGTCAGATGATTTGGTTTTCTCAGGGTACTGTTAAAGCGATTGGACATTTGAAGGACTCATCATAACTCTCTCTCTATTGTTTGTCTAGGCACACTGTCATTTTTATGTGGTGCAGACGTTTGTGAAATATATAAACGATACTGAGATGTCGGATGCTGTACGCGATGTTTTGACGTCACTGTGTCAGTTTTATGCCTTGCATGGTATTTGGCAAAATGCTGGTGATTTCTTGCAGGTGAGTGAAGATCAATACACCAAAGGAAATGCAGGCATGTAGAATTGAAAGTTGGTATGGACATGTGACTCCATGTAATTTTAAATTGATTGCTTATTTTATACTGAAATGTAATACATTATACATATTTACTAGAGCATGGTATACAAAACATAAAATGTTGTATTAAAGTTACACAACTTTCACATGTTCAATCCCCCTTGCCATGAAAGTGGAGTCTCCCAAATGCCCAGCGAAACGTGTAGCCTAAACATTAACAATTCAGCAAAACTCCAAAGGTGCAGTGTTTGATCTGTTCAATTTTTTTTTCTAAACAAATAAGTTACTTGTACATTTTGTAATCGATCTGAACCCTTTTTTTGAGCATTCTAACTTGCAAATCTGCATACCTGCATTTCTGTTGCTGTACTTACTACGGTAATATCGTACATTATGTTGATGTGTTCGTGTATAATAATTTATCATAATCATAAATATTAATAGTGTTGCTGGTGAGAGTGGCTGGATGTAGCAATAAGGTAATGTCCTTGCTGGTGTTATCACTGTGGTAAGCTCACAGTGTGTGGTCTATATACCATTGGCAGATTGGTTCAGTAATTGTAACTACCGTTACATTGTACAGTCCAAGTCTAAGGTAAACGTTGGTGAAAACTAGTCCTCCAGAACACTAATATAACATAAAGGACATGGATGACTGAAACAGAATTGGGATGGGAACATCTTGTCAACAAAAACAAAAACCTAAGCAAGACTATCCTATCTCGCACATACATGACACAATAATTTCCATATTTGAATAATGAATTCAAATAGACAAGGTTTGCTTACATTGAACAATAGTACCCATGCAAGTAAATAACTTTGTAAATGTATTGAAGCATCTTGGGAGTTCTTAATTGTGTGTCAGCAAAGTTCTGTCTATAGACAAATAATATAAAATTGTACATACAAAAAAATACTTAATACAAATAATTAATTATCTCAGATTTGTCAAATAAAATTATTATACATTGCTACAGAAAGAAATGTTGAGTAGGATTATTCATGCTAAGTTAGGTAGTCATATGTGTACTGTATTGAAGCATCTAGGGAGTTCTTAATTGTGTGTCAATGCAGTTCTTAAAACACAATAGACATACCTTACCACATGACAAGTCTCTAGTGTACTCACTCACTCACTCACTGGTTCCATACATCACAGTAAAGACACTATAATAATAAACCAGTAATAAATCATGAACACGCATAGATGGAGTATACTGTAAAAACTTTTAAAACAGGTTTTTAGAATACAAAATAACGATAAATTTTTGGCCAGTTGAGTTTTTAGAGTGAAAAATCAACAAATATAAAAGTTGGGTTATATACAGGTGCAGAAATAGAATAGTTATAGAAAGTCATGTCTTTAAACAAATTTTTTGAGTAAAAATAAGTGAGCAATTTCTGGCAAGGTCAAAATTTAGGAAATCAATAATTTACAAAAAACGCCAAATAATTAGGTGGTTGAATTTTTAGAGTTTTCACGCTAATGAGCTGAGAACTCTGCAAATTTGTTCTCTATGCGTAACATCACTCTAGGCTAACCTATAATAAACTCAAATTCACTAAATTGTGCTCTGTGTATATG